>NC_084617.1:30641347-30718847 GCF_033978795.1 Nerophis ophidion
TTTTTGCCTTTTTTTTTTTTTTTTTTAGCAATGGAAAAAATAGAAAATAAAGACAAAAGGAACAAAAAAACTGCCTGCATGGCAGCTTTGTGTCAACATTGCCAATTTTTCTCATCATATTTCACCTCATTCCACTTTTTTTAAATGTTGTTTTTAATTTTTGCAATACTATCAATTTTGCAATTTTTGCAGAATGTGTGGCGGGCCGGTCAACGATTAGCTGCGGGCCGCAAATGGCCCCAGGGCTGCACTTTGGACACCCCGGCTCTAAAGCATCCACAAACTGCCAACAATATGACCTAAAAATTAACCAAATATGAGTGATATTGTTATTATAAGCGTTAACGCAGACAGACTATTTTAGTGGAGCATTGGTAGCTGTGAGCTAATGCTAGCTTATGCTGCCATTGTTGACACACTGACTTCCGCTTGGTCTCAAACTTGCTAAAATTAAATTCTAGATGATGATTCATGCATCTCTCATCCGCTAGTAGACCAATGTGGCCATGGACCGACATGCTGGTCCACTTTCACATCCCCCGAGATGGCAAAATAGACACAAAACGACGCTTGTTGCGACAACTTTTTTTTTTTAACCCTTTGTGAATGTTGTTATTGAATCTTCATCCAAACCGAAGTATGTGACCTCCCAAACGAGAGTGGAAATGTTACAGTGTTTGTTTTATTATGGTTAGTTTGTATGTTTAGCACCGAGCCTTGCTGCTAAGGCCATAGTATCACAATAAAGCTACATCCGTTTAGCACTCTAACTTATTGCTCATCCTGTTTGTGTTCAGGCTCAAAAATATAAGGTAGTGGATCATGATTGTTCCCAAAGTAATTGTAAAGTCTGCTTGATTAGCTATGTTGTTGGTTGGGAAGGGATCTGTGGTTCCTCCTCAACGTCACGTGACTGGCTTGCTCATGATCTCTCAAAATGGCTCAGGAATCTCTGTGAAATAGATGCTATTTTCATCAAACCCATTTATTCCCAAACTTTAGAAGTCTTTTGGTGTCCTAAATCAGATTTATATGATAATAGTTTCATTATAGAAGCAGCTAATTTTTACACTCTACTGCTACTTGAAATCCCACACAATAACCAGACTCACACTGCAACACTACAATTCCATTTTATTTCAAATACAACCCATATGTGAATGTTTATTTTTCATATGCAGTTATAACATAATCACAGTTATTGTGACCCAAATTTTTTATTTATAAATGTTTTATTATACCGGTAATTATTTTTATGATAAAATTTTCTTTTTTAAACCAAAATAATTAGTTATTATTACTGTTGTTGAATGTGCTGAAAAAGTACCCATAAACACTCAACAAATAGCTTTATTTAAAACATCAAATAGACACTAAAATATACTGACTGTCAGAAGTTTTATAATAAATATTGTTTATCATTACTTCCCTATATCCCGTGCAACTGCAGTTTAAAGGGTCGGGTGGCATTCATCTTCAAAAAGTGACAAACATGATTCTTCACAAAACGTGTGTAGAAATACGTTTTTGGGCTAAAAACAGTTGAAGAGAAAAAATGGAAATTAATATTCCACCAAACCCGACTCTGACTGCTCGCCCACACGTGGAAGTAAATGTCCCACAAATGAGTCCAAGAGGTCCTCATCTTCATCTCCCACACACAGTTATTCCGTTAAATGTGATCCTAAAATCCTGGAAATTATACATACGTTGTAAAATGAGTTATTTACGCAGAAATATTCTGTAAATGTTTAAATACATTACATACCTTTAGTTATTTCCAAACGGTGTCTGTAGCACGGCAGTAAAACGGCCGATCAAACATAATGTCAGTCATCGTCATGGACCCACTAGATAAGCAAGCTAGCTCTCCAATCAGCGAAATTGATTCAATAACTCCACGGTGACGTTTTGGTGAATTTACTGATGAGTTTGTGAGACTGAAACAATATAAAATAATGCCGTTGTAAGTCAGTACTACTAACAGACACTTGTGAACCAATTAGCATATTAGCTAATGATAGCGACCATAGCATGTACAAATATGCATGAAAACACTCCTACAGACATTACACATGGGATAATTTAGTAAGTAAGAATTGTTTTAGTTAAGTTGTAAAACTTACAAACGTTCCTTGGAGTGATGAATGAAGAATCCATACAAGTAGTAACGCTATGTATGGCCAGAAGACAGAACGGCACTTCTACTTGCGGTTGAAAGCTCTACACCGCTCACTGCATTGAGCTAACTCGTCCAAAAGATGGCGCCATATTACGAACAATAACACACCTTTTCAGTGTCTTGTTTTTTTCCTTTAGCTATTTGCATTATGGCCGTCAGCAAAGAAAAATACATAAATTAGCACCGCCGTTTTATGAGCCGCGTGGTTCAAAATGTAGAGGAAAAGCAACATTTTATAGTCTGGAATTCACAGTAGATTAATTGGGAAAAAAAATCAGTTTGTATTCTGTTGCCTTGATTAATGGATTAATGAGTCTAACTAACTAACTAATCAAATGTGATAAATGTATGGAACTTTAAATATGCTGACATAGTTTCTGCACGGAATCTACTCGAGATCGCAGACAGAGATTAAAAAAAAATATGTATATTTTTTACTGTTAAAAGTGCAATTTCAATATTGTCGGTGTGAGCTTATTTGGCGTAAAAATAAATAAAACAATTTCTTTCCAATAATTTTCACCAAAAGTCACATCGAGGCTATTAGGTGTAAAATAATACAAACCACAAAACCAGTGAAGTTGGCACATTGTGTAAATGGTAAATAAAAACAGAATACAATGATTTGCAAATCTTTTTCAACTTATATTCAATTGAATAGACTGCAAAATGGTTATTTGTTTTTGCAAATATTAGCTCATTTGGAATTTGATGGCTGCAAGATATAAAAAAAAAAATCAGGCACAAGTGGCAAAAAAGAGTGAGAAAGTTGAGGAATGCTCGTCAAAAACTTATTTGGAACATCCCACAGGTGAACGGGCTAATTGGGAACAGGAGGGTGCCATGATTGGGTATAAAAGAAGCTTCCATGAAATGTTCAGTCATTAACAAACAAGGTTGGGGCAATGGTCACCACTTTGTGAACAAATGCGTGAGCAAATGGTCAAACCGTTTGGGGACAGCATTTCTCAACGAGCTATTGGAAGGAATTCAGGGATTTCACCATCTACGGTCCGTAATATCAAAAGGTTCAGAGAATCTGGAGAAATCACTGCACAAAAGCGATGATATTATGGACCTTCAATCCCTCAAGCAGTACTACATCAAAAAGCGACATCAGTGTGTAAAGGATATCTCCACATGGGCTCAGGAACACTTCAGAAAACCACTATCATTAACCGCAGTTGGTCGCTACTTCTCTAAGTGCAAGTTAAAACTCTACTAGGCAAGGCGAAAGCCTTTTATCAACAACACCCAGAAACCCTGCCGGCTTCGTTGGGCCCGAGCTCATCTAAGATGGACTGATGCAAGGTGGAAAAGTGTTCTGTGGTCTGAGAAGTCCACATTTCAAATTGTTTTTGGAAACTGTCGACGTCGTGTCCTCCGGGACAAAGAGGAAAAGAACCATCCGGACTGTTACAGGCGCAAAGTTGAAAAGCCAGCATCTGTGATGGTATCGGGGTGTATTAGTGCCCAAGGCATGTGTAACTTACACATCTGTGAAGGCACCATTACTGCTAAAAGGCACATACAGGTTTTGGAGCAACATATGTTGCCATCCAAGCTACGTTATCATGGGCGCCCCTGCTTAGTTCAGCAAGACAATGCCAAGCCAGGTGTTACAACAGCGTGGCTTCATTGTAAAAGAGTTTGGGTACTAGACCGGCCTGCTTGTAGTCCAGACCTGACTCCCATTGAAAATATGTGGCGCATTATGAAGCCTAAAATACCACAACGGAGACCCCAGACTGTTGAACGACTTAAGCTGTACATCAAGCAAGAATGGGAAAGAATTCCACCTGAAAAGGTTCAAAATGTGTCTCCTCAGTTCCCAAACGTTTACTGAGTGTTGTTAAAAGGAAAGGCCATGTAACACAGTGGTAAAAAGGCCCCTCTGAAAACTTTCTTGCAATGTATTGCTGCCATTAAATTCCAAGGTAATGATTATTTGCAAAAATAATAAGTGTGAACACGAAATATCTTGTCTTCTCAGTCTATTCAACTGAATATAAGTTAAAAAAGGTATTTGCAAATCATTGTATTCTGTTTTTATTTACCATTTGCACAATGTGCCAACTTCACTGGTTTTGGGTTTTGTAATAAAATAATTTCTCTACAAATGATCACCCAAAAGAAAGCAATAATTTGACATCTTTATGAATAAAAATTAATTTGTTCAACATTTTCTTGTTTATTTTTTTCCGGCCTTGAAAGTCTTCCTTTCTAAAGTTTCGCTGTGAACTTAGGGCTGGACTGGCCAGAGTGGAAGAAGTTTGGACACCCTTGGCTTAAAGCAGTGCTTCTCAATTATTCTCTGTAACATCCCCTCTGTCACTCTCTGCTGTGACTATAAATAATAGGGGTGTGGGAAAAAAATCAATTCGAATTTGAATCGCGATTCTCACCTTGTGCGATTCAGAATCGATTCTCATATTTAAAAAATCGATTTTTTATTTTTATTTTTCTTATCAATCCAACAAAACAATACACAGCAATACCATAACAATGCAATCCAATTCCAAAACCAAACCTGACCCAGCAACACTCAGAACTGCAATAAAATGAGCAACTTAGAGGAGACACAAACACGACACAGAACAAACCAAAAGTAGTGAAACAAAAATGAATATTGTCAACAACAGCATCAATATTAGTTATAATTTCAGCATAGCAGTGATTAAAAATCCCTCATTGACATTATCATTAGACATTTATAAAAATAATAAAAAAGAACAATAGTGTCACAGTGGCTTACACTTGGATCGCATCTCATAAGCTTGACAACACACTGTCCAATGTTTTCACAAAGATAAAATAAGTCATATTTTTGGTCCTTTTAATAGTGAAATCATATTTACATTATTGCAATCAGTTGATAAAACATTGTCCTTCCATCCATTTTCTACCGTTTATTCCCTTTGTGGTCGCGGGGGGCGTTGGTGCCTATCTCAGCTACAATCGGGCGGAAGACGGTGTACACCCTGGACAAGTCGCCACCTCAATTATAAAAGCTTTTTTAAAAAAATCTACTTTGCTTGCATGTCAGCAGACTGGGGTAGATCCTGCTGAAATCCTATGCATGGAATGAATACGGAATCGTTATGAATCGGAAAAATATCGTTTTTGAATCGAGAATCGTGTTGCATCGGAAAAATCGATTTACAATCGAATCGCGACCCCAAGAATCGATATTGAATCGAATCGTGGGACACCCAAAGATTCGCAGCCCTAATAAATAACATAATTTTCTATAAAATTGTAATTTGTACACCTCTGCATTACATAGTCCTTTTTAACATTAAACGCAAAAGAAAGAAATATAGATCAACTTACAACAACGATTCATCAACATTGTTTTTAGTCTATAATGAAAAGGAAAGATTGAAAATGCATCAATTTGCCTGGAATTGACAAAAAAAAAAGTAAATCATTATTTAATCAAATGTATTGTTGTACTAGCATTATCCTAAAAATGTATGAACTTATTTAAAATGTTTATATATGACATTCACTGTAATTATTGTTTATTTCTTTAAAAAAAAAAATCTCAATTATTTTCTCTTACGCCCGTCCCCCCCACTTTCCACTGCAAATATAAATAGCAGAATTTGTCTATAAAATATAAGTACACCTCTGCATAACATTGTATCCTTATTAACATTAAAGACAACACAAAAGAAAGAAATAAAGATTCAATTTCAACAATGAATACATTTAATACATTGTTTTTTAGTCTGTAACAGAAAAGATTGAAAATGCATTAATTTGCCTGCAATTTACTAAAATATGTAAATCATTATTTAATCAAATGTATTTTTGTACTACCATTACCCCAAAAAATGGCGATACGTATTTAAAATGTTATTTATTTTTATATATGACATTCACTGTAATTGTTTATTTTTTTTTTTAAAAAAGGCAATTGTTAACAATTATTTTCTGTTACGCCCCCTATGAGGAACAAAACATTTCGCCCCACTTTCCACATTGCATAACATTGTATACTTATTAACATTTATAAAAATCATAATTTGTCTAAAAAAATGTCATAGGTACATCTCTGCATAACATTGTATACTTAACATTTATACATAGCAGAATTTGTTTTTAAAAATTATTAGTACACCCCTGCATAACATTTTATACATATAACAATTTTATAGACAAGCTATGATATTTATAAATGTTAATAAGTACACCTTTAAATATAATTGTATCCAAAATGGCCTCTTTTTTGACTTCGGTCTTATTTCTGCACATGCTTACAGCTGCCAGAACTACAACATCTGCATTTTGTACAAACATGGTTTCTGTTTTTTAGGTAAAGTGGAAGTTCACGGGAAGTGTATCGAGGTGGAACACTCGGTCCCCAAGAAGCAAAGGTAAGTCTGCCACCCATCCCCCGTCTCTTCATGACATGCGAGGGGAAATTATTTATTCATTACGTGTGACCAGTCTTCTGAGAATGACTTTTAAAAAGTAACTAACTGTAGTTACTTGTTACTGTACCAACAACGGGATTGAATTACTAAAGGAATTACTCCTAAATAAAAGTAATTAATTTGTTACTTATAAAAAAGTCAAATATCTGGCATTTGCAGTTAATAGATTCATTCAGAGCACAGTGTGTCTGTACTTTTTAAAGGCAGGGCCTGTTGCCAAGTGACGTGTGACGTCATCAAGGGTTTAAATAGAGCTGTGTTAGTTAACTTTAGCCAGTCCTTCTCAAATAGAGTGGCGGGCGCGAAATATTTTCTTCCTCCAATGGGGGGCGCAACACAAAATATTTGCGAGGCACTGGCTTTAGCCGTTAGCTTCGGCAGCGTGTCTGCTCTGACGCCAGCTCTTTTGGATATTTTCACCTGATTGTGTTACCTGTGGTTAATAAAGAGATTGAATGTACTTCCATGGCTGTCAATCTTCTTGTCAACAAACGGGGTATTGTTTGGATGGCAGGTTTGTCACTTCAATCATTGATTGTGGTTCAATATTCTTTTCACCGGATTGTGTTACTTCTGCTTGATAAAGAGATCGAATGTGCTTCCATGGCTGTCACATCTTCTTGTCAACAAATGGGGTATTGTTTGGATGGCAAGTTTCTTCACTTCAATCATTGATTTGTTGTTCATTATTATTTTCACCGTATTGTGTTACCTCTGGTTAATAAAGGAATTGAATGTGCTTCCATGGCTGTCATATATCTTCTTGTCAACAAACGGGGTATTTGGATTGCAAGAAGTTTAGGAAGTCACTAGGGCTGGGCGATATATTGAATATACTCGATATATTGCAGGTTTATCTCTGTGCGATACAGACAATGACTATATCGTGATATTCGAGTATACGTCCTTACGCAGTTGCTTTTAGCTGCGGGCATTACACTGCAGGCGTTTCTCACTCTTTCTTGTCTCTGCTTCTCACAGAGACATGAAACAAGCGCGCCTTCTTACATACGTCACATGCTGACGCACGTGCAACAGCATACGCTCTCATAGAGCAGACAGGTAGCAGCATGGGTAACGTTAGCAGTGGTGCTAACGGAGCGGTGCGAGTGGTAATACTAGAGAGAGAAGGTGCGAATCAGGTAACAAATAAAGGAATAATGGGTCCATCGTCTGGCGGTGGTTTGGCTTCAAGTGGGAAGATGTTTTACAAGTATGCGACAAAAGCGTTGCTACAAAAAGTAGCACCACTGCTAATTTGTAGCACCATTTGAAAAGTCACCCGCTAGAGAATGAAGAGTGCTTGAAACTCAGCATGTCAACATCTCCGGCCGGTGCAACACCAACAAAATGCCCAAACCACCATTTCCACATCATCACCATATGAAAAAAAAAAAGTCAACAACGGGACACAACGTCCGCAGTAACCTACCACATAGCCAAGGACATTACCTATTTGATTTCCTGTTATGCAGCTAATTTTTTAGTTTGACAGTTATTGAAATATATTGTGACATCATGCACAAAAGTGCACTTTATATATTTTTAACTATTGTAGTTGCGTTCTGTACAAAAAGTGCACTTTAATTTAGTGTTGTTTTGATATGTCATCTTAGTAACATCATGCACAAAAGTGCACTAATAGCTTGTTTTGAAATGTCTGAAAATCTTGCACTTTCTGTTTTGGAATTTACATGAATGTTTGTGCGACTGCTTAGTAACTGTTTAATAAATACAGTTTTGGTAAAATGACTTAGTTGTGATTTCCTTCTCTGCATGAAAGTTTAAAATTAGCATATATTAATTCAGTATGAACAAGAATGTTTTGATGTTGACACATAGAATCATCATACTGCTGTTATTATATGCATCAAGTGTTGATTCAAGGCTAAGTCAAAATATCGAGATAAATATCGAAATATGTATCGTGTATTGTGACATGGCCTAAAAATAGACATAATAATAAAAGGCCATATCGACCAGCCCTAGAAGTCACCATGGTTCCACCATCATAAGAAAAACAGTAATATTATAAAAATGGATAGATAGTGATAGTCCAACTCATATTGATTGATTTACATAATAAATACTGACTGGTATACACACATAATAGATACTGACTGGTATACACACATACTACATACTGAGTAGTATACACACATAATACATACTCACTGGTATACACTCGTAATGCATATTGACTGGTATACAGACACAATACATACATACTGGTATACACACACAATACATACTCACCGGTATACACACATAATAAAGACCGACCGGTATACACACATAATAAAGACTAACCGGTATACACACATAATAAAGACCGACCGGTATACACATATAATAAAGACTGGCCGGTATACACACATAATAAAGACTGACTGGTATACACACATAATACATACTGAGTGGAGATTATATCAGTAGAAAAACTGCATTTAGTTAAGATAATAAGTCATATTTTGGAACATGGCATCAATTATTTGGATGTGTTTTAACTATCAAATGAACCGAAAATATGACTTATTTTATACTTGTGATAATATCGAACACCATGTGTCGTCAAGCTTATAAGATGCACTATTGTTAATTTTTTGAATGTTTTTTTTTTAATATAAATGGCTGTGATGATAATGTAAATGAGGGATTTTTAATCACTGTTATGTTGGAATTCTTATTAATATTGATACTGTTGTTGATATTATTAATTTTTGTTTGGCTACTTTGGATTGTTTTGTGTCATGTTTGTGTGTTCTCTCAATTACTCTGTTTGTATTGATTTGGACCAGAATGGTATTATTATTGTTTATTATTTTGTTGGACTGATTAATAAAAAAAAAAAAAAAAGATAAATACTACACAAAAAAGTTATACATCATCATTTGGCCTTCCTTTTTTTTGTCTAAACAGCCTCAAGTCGTCTCCAAACTGGTCAAACTCAGAACAGCAGTATACACCCCCCTCACAATAACAGTGCTGTGTGCAACATCTGGTCTGACTGTGCTACCAAAATAAAGGTTTCTAAAAGCACAATTTAATTAAATCACTCATTGATACATTTGCAAAATTATTATGCTTTGACTTGAAATATTAGTCCAATGTTGTATTGCAACAATAAATGTGAGAATTTGTGCATTTAATTAACAAACAAAAAGCACACTTAAAATAAGTGAAACAAGTAATTTAAAAAAAAACTAAATTTTATAATTGTTTTGTTATTTTAATTAATTATTATTACTATTATTCGGCTTATATGTTACCAAATTAATTAAATAGTTTTTAAAGTTGAGTTTTTGTGGTGAAAAGATTGCCACAATGGTCCAGCCAAGCTTTTGGTGTTCTTCAGCAAAGCAATTAGCATTTGAGGGCCTTAAAACTAAATAAGGATTGTGGTTATTAATGCGTGCAAATAATTAAATGAATTTTGGTTATTGATGCATACAAGGAATTGAATGAATTGTGGTTATTAATGTGTGCAATGAATTGAATTAATTGTGGTTATTAATGTGTACAAACCTTTGTGATTATTAATGAGTAGCAAGAATTGAAGGAATTGTGGTTATTAATGCGTGCAAAGAATTGAATGAATTGTGGTTATTAATGCATACAAAGAATTGTGGTTATGTGCAAATAATTGAATGAATTGTGGTTATTAATGCATACAAAAAATAGGAGTTATTAATGAGTACAAAAAAATTCATGAATTGTGATTATTAATGCGGGCAAATAATTGAATGAATTGTGGTTATTAATGCGTACAAATAATTGAATGAATTGTGGTTACTAATGCGTACAAAGAATGTAATGAATTGTGGTTATTAATGCGTACAAATAATTGAATGAATTGTGGTTACTACTTCGTACAAATAATTTAATGAATTGTGGTTATTAATGCGTACAAAGAATTGAATGAATTGTGGTTATTAATGTGTACAAATAATTGAATAAATTGTGGTTATTAATGTGTACCAAAAAGGGACAAGCGGTTGAAAAAAGATGGATGGAGAAAGAATTGTGGTTATTAATGTGTGTAAATAATTTAATAAATTGTGGTTAATAATGCGTGCAAAGAATTGAATGAATTGTGGTTATTAATTTGTGCAAAGAGTTGAATGAATTGTTGTTATTAATGTGTACACAACTTTGTGGTTATTAATGAGTAGGACGAATTGAAGGAATTGTGGTTATTAATGCATGCAAAGAATTTAATGAATTGTGGTTATTAATGCATACAAAGAATTGTGGTTATTAATATGTGCAAGTAATTTGAATGAATTGTGGTTATTAATGAGTACAAAAAAATGAATGAATTGTGGTTATTAATGCGTGCAAATAATTGAATGAATTGTGTTTACTAATGCGTACAAAGAATTTAATGAATTGTGGTTATTAATGCATACAAAAAATAGGGGTTATTAATGAGTACAAGAAATGAATGAATTGTGATTATTAATGCGTGCAAATAATTGAATGAATTGTGGTTACTAATGCGTACAAAGAATTTAATGAATTGTGGTTATTAATGTGTACAAAAAATTGAATGAATTGTGGTTATTAATATGTGCAAATAATTGAATGAATTGTGGTTATTAATGCGTACAAAAAAAGGGGTTATTAATGAGTACAAGAAATGAATGAATTGTGATTATTAATGCGTGCAAATAATTGAATGAATTGTGGTTACTAATGCGTACAAAGAATTTAATGAATTGTGGTTATTAATGTGTACAAATAATTGAATACATTTTGGTTATTAATATGTGCAAATAATTGAATGAATTGTGGTTATTAATGCATACAAAAAAAGGGGTTATTAATGAGTACAAGAAATGAATGAATTGTGGTTACTAATGCGTACAAAGAATTTAATGAATTGTGGTTATTAATGCGTACAAAGAATTTAATGAATTGTGGTTATTAATGTGTACCAAAAAGGGACAAGCGGTAGAAAAAAGATGGACGGACAAAGAATTGTGGTTATTAATGTGTGTAAATAATTTAATGAATTGTGGTTAATAATGCGTGCAAAGAATTGAATGAATTGTGGTTAATAATTTGTGCAAAGAGTTGAATGAATTTTGGTTATTAATGCGTGCAAATAATTGAATTAATTGTGGTCATTAATGTGTAAAAATAATTGAATGATTTGGGGTTATTAATGCGTACAAATAATGAATTGTGGTTATTAATGCGTGCAAATAATTGAATTAATTGTGTTCATTAATGCATAGAAATAATTGAATCAATTGGGGTTATTAATGCATACAAATAATGAATTGGGGTTATTAATGCGTGCAAATAATTGAATGGATTGTGGTTATTAATGCGTACAAAGAAATGAATGAATTATGGTTGAATGTTAAATTTGTGTAAATATCTGAAATCTATAGTTTGTGTTTTGTATGAGCTGTTGCAATGGTTATAGTCAGTTAAGCAATGTGTGATTATGCAATGAAATGGCTGGAAAAACCTCTTAAAAATGGATTCTTGAACATTTTGGATGGATTCACAATTGTATGAAATATAAATTAAGAGTCATGAGGAATTTGTGTTTGGGAATGTGGAATTTGTTGAAATTGTGAGTTCTTGGGTTGTCAAAAACTGCTGGTCTCAGATGTTTGCTTTATTTGTCTTTTCTCTGCTTTGAATGAGCTGACAAACGAACAAGCATTACAAATTGTCCATTTGTTTTTAAATGGAAATATTGTTGTAGAAAATGTGGAATGATGAAGAATGTGAGAAGTTTTCGGAATGTAACATTAGTATGTGTGATAGCGTTGATGTTGGAATGTTTGAAAATGGAGAAATAGCACAGATTTATAAGAGGATGTCATTTTTAGAACATTTAGAATTTTGAGAGTTTTTGGGGTGTGAAGAAATGTTTAACTGAAGATTTTTGATGTTGGAATGGTTGAAATAGTTCATGGAGAAAAACTGTGATGTTTTTTGAAAAACAGATCTCAAGCACACCCTGTTTTTTTTATTTTCTGTGTTGCTTATCAGAATCAGAAGGGGTTTTATTGGCCAAATTTGTATCACACAAGGAATTTGACTGGGCAGACTGTGCTCAACAATCCGTTTTAAAGTTAAAGTACACACACTCACTGGGTGTGGTGAAATTACTCTCTGCATTTGACCCATCCCATTGTTCCACCCCTGGGAGGTGAGGGGAGCAGTGAGCAGCAGTGGTGGCTGTGCTCAGGAATCATTTTGGCGATTTAACCCCCCCTTGATGCTGAGTGCCAAGCAGGGAGACTACGGGTCCCATTTTCCCATTTTTCTTTGGTATGACTTGGCCGGGGTTTGGACTCACGACCTACCGATCTCAGGGTGGACACTCTAAACACAAGGCCACTGAGCATATTTTACATGTGCATTTTATTTGGTGAATCTTTATCTACATGTTCCTATATTTTATGTGTGTCTTTTATATGTGGTGAATATGTTTATTTACATATCCCTATATTTTATTTGGTGAATGTTTATTTACATATCCCTATATTTTGTGTGTATTTTATGTGGTGAATGTTTATTTACAAAGCTCTATATTTTATGTGTGTATTTTATGTGGTAAATGTTTATTTACATATCCCTATATTTTATGTGGTGAAAGTGTTTATTTACATATTCCTATATTTTTTGTGTGTATTTTATACGTGATGAATATGTTTGTTTACATATCCCTATATTGTGTATTCCATATGTGGTGGATATGTTTATTTACATATCCCTATATTTTATGTGTATTTTATATGTGGTGAATATGTATATTTATATATCCCTATATTTTATGTGTGTACTTTATATGTGATGAATATGTATATTTACATATCCCTTTGTTTTATATTCATCCATTCCCTACCGCTTATTCCCTTCGGGGTCGCGGGGGCGGCGGCGCTGGTGCCTATCTCTGCTACAATTGGGCGGAAGGCGCGTTACACCCTGGACATATGGCCCCCTCATCGCAGGGCTCTTTGTTTTATGTGTATTTTATATGTGGTAAATATGTACATTTAGGTATCCCTTTATACTATGTGTACTTTATATGTGGTGAATATGTATATTTACATATCCCTATATTTTATGTGTATTTAATATGTAGTGAATATGTTTATTCACATATCCCTATATTTTATCTGTTTTTTTATACGTGGTGAATGTTTATTTACATATCCCTATATTTTATATGTGGTAAATATGTATATTTACCTATCCCTGTATATTATATGTGTATTTTATATGTGGTGAATATGTATGTTTACATATTCCTATATTTTATGTGTATTTAATATGTAGTGAATATGTTTATTCACATATCCCTATATTTTTCATGTGTTTTTTTATATGTGGTGAATGTTTATTTACATATCCCTATATTTTATATGTGGTAAATATGTATATTTACGTATCCCTTTATATTATATGTGTATTTTATATGTTGTGAATATGTTTAATTACATATCCCTGTATTTTATATGTGGTAAATATGTTTATTTACATATTCCTATATTTTATACAGGGATCTGAGCCGAGGATGTTGTATTAAGGGTTATTCAATCAATCAGTCAATCAAGGTTTATTTATATAGCCCTAAATCACAAGTGTCTCAAAGGGCTGCACAAGCCACAACAACAACCTCTGTTAAAGAAACTTTGATTGATTGATGGCTTCACGGTGGGAGAGGGGTTAGTGCATCTGCCTCACAATACGAAGGTCCTGCAGTCCTGGGTTCAATCCCAGGCTCGGGATCTTTCTGTGTGGAGTTTGCATGTCCTCCCCGTGACTGCGTGGTTTCCCTCCGGGTACTCTGGCTTCCTTCCACTTCCAAAGACATGCACCTGAGGATAGGTTGATTGGCCCTAGTGTGTGAATGTGAGTGTGGATGTTGTCCGTCTATCTGTGTTGGCCCTGCGATGAGGTGGCGACTTGTCCAGGGTGTACTCCGCCTCCCGCCCGATTGCTTTCCGCGACCCCAAAAGGGAATAAGCGGTAGAAAATGGATGGATGGATGATTGTTTGTATTTTCAATGTGTTGAGTGTGTATATTTTGTATACGTTATATATCTTGTATATGTTGTATTATGTGTATTCTATGTGTTTTTTTTGTGTATATGTTGTGTGTGAGTGGGTGTATATTTTTATATTTCATGTGTAAATCTTTTGTAGGCGTTGTCTTTATATATTTTCTGTGCACATGTCGTGCGTGTATGTTTTCTGTTTTGTGTGTGTATATTTTTTTGTGTACGTGTCGTGTCTGTACCTTTTTCGTGTGAATATTGCAATCATGCGGAAGTAGCAAGAAATCATGAAACGACACATGAACACGTTCACTACGCAGCCATGGACTGGATGACAGACTGAAATATCAATCAATCAATCAATGTTTATGTATATAGCCCTAAATCACAAGTGCCTCAAAGGGCTGCACAAACCACAACGGCATCCTCTGTAAATATGACAGCTTTATATTTTTCATATTTGTTAAGATTCATTTAGTATTCTCTTTGATCGACAATCACATTATTTGTGTATTTTCTCTTGATGTTGCAGCATTTTGTGTGCGTGTGTGTGTGCGTGTGTGCGTGTGTGTGTGTGTGTGTGTGTGTGTGTGTGTGTGTGTGTGTGTGTGTGTGTGTGTGTGTGTGTGTGTGTGTGTGTGTGTGGGTAGTAAAGGTTTTTACGATGGCGCTTGAGAGCGGTGAAAGCCTGCTGGCTGGCTCTCCCTCCTGGCCGCAGAGGATGATGGGAAAAGGGGGCGGGATGTTGTAAGTGGGTGCGACCAATCAGCTGCCAGAGCTAACAGGCCGACCTCCACAAGCATGACTTCTTTAACCCTTTCATCACTACAATATCTGTCGTATTTTCACACTGTACAGTCTGGACCAGGGGTCCCATACTTTTTCTGCAGGCGAGCTACTTTTCAATCGACCAAGTGGAGGGGATCTACCTCATTCATATATAGAATTTATATTTATTTATTTATGAAAGAGAGTTTTTCGTTAACATATCAGAGGTGTTTAATGATAATACAAGTATGTTTAACATATGTAGATTCCTTTCTTTCATGAAGACAAGAATATAAGTTGGTGCATTACCTGATTCTGATGACTTGCATTGATTGGAATCAGACTGTAGGGCTGATAATGTCCACATTTTCAAATGGAGGATAAAAAAAGTCCCCCGTTCTCTCCCGTTCAAAGGCAAAACCCAGTAACTAAATTTTGGTCAAAACTGAGCTGATAATAATTTTTGAGTTCCTAGGTGATATGCTTTACATTATTGTATGCGATATTGTAATTTGTTCCGCAAGTAAGCTGTTAAGCGCATGGCAGGACCTAGCAACTACCACATAACCGCGTAGATACAACAGAAAAACCTAGTATCTCAAGGGACCAATCGGAGCTTCTTTGTCAGTCGCCTCATTGTCTTTAATGAGACATTTGCACGAATGGGGGCCGACGGTCAACCTGATTATGTGATATTATGGCAAGAGGGGATATTTGGAAGATTGGCTCAGGACGTTGCAAGCACCTTCATTAAATGTATTGTTCTTGATTCTTCCCCTTGCATACTCTTTTGGGCAGATAACTGTGGAGGTCAAAATAAAAACTGGACACTGTACACGGCTCTTGCCCAATGTGCAAACGCAGAATGGGGCCCACCCGAGATTGTGATAAAATATCTGGAGAAAGGGCACATGTTCATATGAGCAGATTCAATCCATGGCTCAATCGGCAAGAAAATGAAAGCTCAAGAAAACATCTATACGTTTGATGACTTTGTAGATCTTTGTAAGACAGCATCAAGATAGATTGGTTTTCCTTTGTTTTCCCAAAATCAGCTAGAAGTGAGTTACTATGTTTTGCCTTTGGACGGGAGTTCTGTCCAATACCGTATGAAAGTGGTTGGTTTTTGGCATCTTATTTGTCCGGCTTCCATACGCCTTTTTATACACTTTACAAGAAATACGTTGGCGGAAAACTCCGTAGATTGCTAGCTTGTGTGCGCTAGCTTTCTAAGACTCTGATTTAGTTAGCGCAAGCAGGATGAAGCAGCGTTTTTATTGTGAAGACAGGAACTGTGCAGTCGGTCTTTAGAGTTTTGACAGCAAGTACGGTGCGAGAATCTGTTGAGAAAAAGAAGCGTTTCTCGCCTTCCTGTCAGTCTTTTTTTCATAATGATCTGGCAGCAGCCAGCATCATCTCACAAGATCCTGGGGTGCACTGAATGTCAATCAAGTGACAAAAGTGACATCACTGTGAAGATTGATGATCGCTCATTTTTAGGACTATTTCTTGATGCCCTCCACCATCGACAGGTAGCTTGCTATCGATGTAATGGGCAAAATGCATATATATTTAAAAATTATTACAACTAAATGAAATATACACATTATATATATATATTTTTTTAGAGGTATTTTTTAAATTTTTTTGACCATGTTTTATTTACTATGAATTAGTTTGACACTTTTTGTGTCTATAATGTGGTATTTTTGTATATTTGTTGTAAATTATAAGCAAGAATAATGGACACATTTTATTTAATGTCATGCAAAAATTGTTTTCTATACATATCTTTTACATTAATAAATCACATCGAATTATTTCAAAAATAATTGACGCCCTCATTTTAAAATATGCTAAATATAATTTCTACACACATGTGAGTCATCCAGTTTCTAAATCTAATTCTCCATTTGGTGAACATAAAGGGTAGTTCATCAGTCAGGACCTTTTCTGGTCAAGGATTGGCCTTTGTTGGCAAAACTAAAAGGACATGATAGTGGGGATGGATGATGTTGCTATGAAAGTAAACATTGTTGTAGATGTAAACGTGCATTTGTTTGCTACTGTACTGAATAGGAGCAAATGTAAAAATGTACATTTATTTGCTACTGTACTGAGTCGGAGTAATGTAAACATTTACACTTGTTTACTACTGTACTGAATAGGAGCAAATGTAAAAATTTACATTTTTTTGCTACTGTACTGAGTCGGAGTCAATGTAAACATGGACATTTGTTTGCTACTCTACCCAGTAGGAGTGAATATAAACATGTACATTTACATGTACACGTGGAATGCAGTGAGCCTAGTGAGCCACTTTTGGTAAGCACAACTGGTGCTGCGGGATGTGAATTTATTGATTATTGATTAATTGAAATAACACAATGAGCAACGGGTGGTGCTTGGAGTTCTCCTCGTGCATCCGGTGCCTCTTAAAAGATGAGACCACGTCTTTGAGGAGCGTGTACTTCAGCTACTACTGTACTGAGTAGGAGTAAATAAAGATGTTTGCTAAGAGTTAGCCAGAAGGGAAGTGTTTGTTTCCAAGCACTGCTAAATTTGTTACAGTAGTTATTAAGACAATATTATCAATCAATCATTCAATCAATGTTTATATATATATATATATATAGCCCTAAATCACCAGTGTCTCAAAGGGCTGCACAAGCCACAACAACATCCTCTGCTCAGATCCCACATCAGGGCAAGCAAAAACACAACCCAATGGGATAACAATGAGAAACCTTGAAGGGGACTGCAGATGTGAGGAACACCCAAACCCACCTCACCCCCCACTGGGCGACCGGTGCAATGGACGTCGAGTGGATCTAGCATAATATTGTGAGAGTCCAATCCATGGTGGAATTTAACATAATAGTGACAGTCAAAGGTGTAACGGCACACAAAAATTTTGGTTCGGTACGTACCTTGGTTTAGAGGTCAGGGTTCGGTTCATTTTCGGTACAGTAAGAAAACAACCAAATATAGATTTATTTACCAAATTTGTAAACAATGGCTGTATCCTTTTAACATTGGGAACACTATAATAAGTCTGCCCACGTTAATCAACATTAAACTGCCTCAAGATGTTTCTCCGATTAAATAAAATTACAAAACTTTTCCTCTACATATAAAAAATGCAACATTAAACTGTTTCAAGTCAAGTCATCATGCTTAATTTATCACACCATTTGGGAAGCCTGTAGTTGAGAGGTTGGTAGAGCGGAAAAGAAACGGCAGATCAACTGGTCTAAAAGTGGGGTCTATTTTTAGATGGGACTTAAATTCTTCTACTGAGGTAGCATCTGTAACTGTTACCGGGAGGGCATTCTAGAGTATTGGAGCCCGAATAGAAAAGGCTCTATAGCCCGCAGATTTTTTTTTGGGACCTGGGAATCACTGATAAGCCGGAGTTCTTTGAACGCACATTTCTTGCCGAGACATATGGTACAATACAATCAGTAAGATAGGATGGAGATAAAAAGTGTAGTATTTTATCCGTAAGTAGTAAAACCTTAAAGTCACATCTTAAAGGCCTACTGAAAGCCACTACTACCAACCACGCAGTCTGATAGTTTATATATCAATGATGAAATATTAACATTGCAACACATGCCAATACGGCCTTTTTAGTTTACTAAATTGCAATTTTAAATTTCCCGCGAGGTATCCTGTTGAAAACGTCGCGGAATGATGACGCTTATGTTGACGCGTGCTTGTGACGTTACTGGTTGGAGTGGACATTTTAGTCCAGCACCACTCACGGCTAAAAGTCGTCTGCTTTAATCGCATAATTACACAGTATTTTGGACATCTGTGTTGCTGAATCTTTTGCAATTTGTTCAATTAATAATGGAGACTATAAAGAAGAATGCTGTTGGTGGAAAGCAGTGGATTGCAGCTGCCTTTAGCAACCAAAATACAGCTGGTATTTCTTTGTTTGTTGTGAAGCTTTAATATGGAACAGAGCGGTCAATCGAACATATTTCTCTACCACATGTCAACCGGCAAGTTTTTGGATGAGAAAATTGTGATATTAAGTCGGCTCTTACCGGAGACTTGAGCGGAGTTTGTGTCCTCCTGCAGCAGCTGTCAAAAAGGCAGCTGTGACTTTCTTGGCTCCTCCATATGGCTTCCCTCAGAGATACTGGCGGTCACCGCAGCCCTCCGACTTTCAGGTATGACTTTATAATCTCACTAAAACAGTAGTAACACAATAAGCAGATAAGGGATTTTCCAGAATTATCCTAGTAAATGTGTTTAATAACATCTGAATCGCTCCCACTGCCGTCGCATTTTTTTTTCCCTAGTGCTTCACTCTAACTTCCCTCATCCACGAATATTTCATCCTTGCTCAAATTAATGGGGAAATCGTCGCTTTCTCGGTCTGAATCGCTCTTGCTGCTGGTGGCTATGATTATAAACAATGTGTGGAGCCCTACAACCCGTGATGTCATGCGCACATCGTCTGCTACGTCCGGTACAGGCAAGGCTTTTTTATTAGCGACCAAAAGATGCGAACTTTACCGTCAATGTTCTCTACTAAATCCTTTCAGCAAAAATATGGCAATATCGTGAAATGATCGAGTATGACACATAGAATGGACCTGCTATCTCCGTTTAAATAAGAAAATCAAATTTCAGTAGGCTTTTAAGTGCACAGGAAGCCACTGCAGGTGAGCCAGTATAGGCATAATATGATCAAACTTCCTTGTTCTTGTCAAAAGTCTAGTAGCCACATTTTGTACCAATTGTAATCTTTTAATGCTAGACATAGGGAGACCCGAAAGTGATATGTTACAGTAGTCGAGATGAGATGCAACAAACGCATGGATAATGATCTCAGCATCGCTGGTGGACAAAATGGAACAAATTATAGCGATATTACGGAGATGAAAGACGGCCATTTTAGTAACACTCTTAATGTGTGACTCAAACGAGAGAGTTGGGTCGAAGATAATACCCAGGTTCTTTACCGAGTCGCCTTGTGTAATTGTTTAGTTGTCAAATGTTAAGGTGGTATTATTAAATAGGTGTCGCTTTCTAGCAGGACCGATAATCAGCATTTCCGTTATCTGAGTGTTGAGTTGCAAAAAGTTAGTTGACGTCCTTTGTTTAATTTAATTAAAACACGCCTCCCGCTGACTACAGTCCGGTGTGTTGGTCAGCTTTAGGAGCATGTAGAAATAGGTATCATCAGCCTAACAGTGAAAGCTAACACTTATGATGTCACCTCGCGGCAGCATGTACATGCTGAAAAGTGCAGGACCAAGAACCGAACTCTGTATGTTACCGTAACATACTCCGAGGTCACACTATTATGGGAGACGCACTGCATCCTGCCAGTAAGATAGGAGTTAAACCAAGACAAGGCTAAGTATGACATACCAATACGTGTTTTGATACGCTCTAATAAAATATTTTGATAGACTGTATGGAAAGCAGCGTTAAGATCAAGAAGCAGCAACATGGATGACACATCAGCATCCATCATTAGCAATAGATCAGGGGTCTCAAACTCAATTTACCTGGGGGCCACTGGATGCAGAAACTGGGTGAGTCTGGGCTGCAAGAAAAGATTTCTTAATAAAATCTAACATGCACTTTTTAATGAATTCACCTTCTTTGAATGGCTTTCCCGCCCTAGCAACATACTTGCCAACTCTCGCGATCTTTCCGGGAAACACCTGAATATCAGTGCCCCTCCCTACAATCTCCCGGGGCAATCATTCTCCCGGTTTCCACCCGGACAACAATATTAAAGGCGTGCCGTGATGGCACTGACTTCAGCGTCCTCTACAACAGTGGTTCTCAAATGGGGGTATGCGTACCCCGGGGGGTACTTGAAGGTATGCCAAGGGGTGTGTTAGATTTTTTTTTAAATATTCTCAAAATAGCAACAATTCAAAAATCCTATATAGACATATTTTTGGAATAATACTTCAACAAAATATGAATGTAAGTTCATAAACTGTGAAAAGAAATGCAACAACGCAATATTCGGTGTTGACAGCTAGATTTTTTTTGTTGACATGTTCCATAAATATTGATGGTTGAAGTTTTATTTTTTGGTGTTGAAATGTTCAGAATTAAGTTCATGAATCCAGATGGATCTCTATTACAATCCCCAAAGAGGGCACTGTAAGTTAATGATTACTTCTATGTGTAGAAATCTTTATTTATTATTGAATCACTTGTTTATTTTTCGTTATTTTTATCTTTTTTCCAAATAGTTCAAGAAAGACCACTAAAAATTAAAGTTATACAATTTAATAAATCAGAAACTACTGACATAGTGCTGTATTTTACTTTATCTCTTTTTTCCAACCAAAATGCTTTGCTCTGATTGGGGGTACTTGAATTAAAAAGATTTTCACAGGGGCACATCACTGAAAAAAGGTTGAGAACCACTGCTCTACAACATGCCATCTCGTCCGCTTTTCCACCATTCAAACTGTGTGCTGGTCCAGTCACACATTGTTATGGGGCTTCTGCAGCCCCATGGAAGCGACTGCAAGACATACTTGATCAACAGCCATACAGGTCACACTGAGGGTGGCAGTATAAACAACTTTATTACTGTTTCGAATATGCGCCACACTGTGAACCCACACCAAACAAGATTGACAAACACATTTTGGGAGAACATCCGCACCGTAACACAACATAAACACAACAGAAAAAATCCCCAAAATCCCATGCAGCCCTTACTCTTCCGGGCTACAATATACACCCCCGCCCCCTCCGACCCTGCCCCCTATTATAGCCCAGAAGAGTTAAGTCTGTATTGGATTCTGGGTATTTCTTCTGTGGTGTTTATGTTGTGTCACGGTGCAGATGTTCTCCCAAAATATTTGTCATTTTTGTTTGGTGTGGGTTCACAGTGTGGCACATATTTGTAACAGTGTTAAAGTTGTTTATACGGCCACCCTCAGTGTGACCTGTATGGCTGTTGATCAAGTATGTCTTGCAGTCGCTTACTGCGTCTACAGAAACCAAATACAACATGTGGCTGGGCTGGCACGCTGTTTGTACAGGTTGTAGAGGACGTTAAAGGCAGTGCCCCCACGGTGCCCCCTTAACATTGTTGTTAATTGTTGTTAGGGTAAAAATCGGCAGAATGATTACCCCTAGAGGGGCACTGAAAATTGGGAGTCTCTCGGAAAAATTGAGGGTATACAAGTATGAAGCTGTAAAGCGCCATTCATATAAAACTCGCGGGCTGTACCAACATTAAATTTTCACATCAAGGTGTGGGCCGCAAAATAACGTACCGCGGGCCGCAATTGGCCCACGGGCCGCATGTTTGAGTCCCCTTGCGGGGGCTATTAATAGTCAAGACTTTTTTTTTTTTTACATTTGATTGAAGTGATGGTGGTCTGTATTCCCTGGTGCTTTCCCAAATAGGTTTGGTTGAACTCTAGGCTGACTTTGTTCTGCTCAGACCTGTGTGATAAACCGGCTTTATTGATTATTGCAGTTTTGCACTGCAGACAACTTCAAATGTAAAAAAATCAAGGGCGAGACGTTTATTCCGAAGCACAATGTCGTCGGTGGTTTGGTTTTTCGGCAACAGGCGTAAAACAAAAGACCGCACGCTGCAAAGTTTATTTTTAAAAGGCAACAGCACACTGGAAATACTCCAGTATCTGAAATGGAAGAATCCAGCGTAGTGGGGGAAATGCAACTCTTTGACGATTTTAGTCCAAATAATATCTGTTATGAAAAGAACCCACTTTTTAAAAACTACTTTTTCAGTATATGCGGTTCTATTTCAAACTACTAGCTCAATAAAAGTGAAACTTGCTATGAATTATCTCTGTCGTTTGTATTCATTGTGTGTTTTTTTTCAATTGTAGAAAATCGTCAAATTAATTTTTTGTGAACAAATCTGAGTTCTAAGTGCCTTATGTGGAAGTATATAGCATGTTGTGTATATTTATATGAGCCTTGCCTAGCAGTTACCATAGCAACATGGTTACGGGCCAGCAGGTTAAACATGCTGGTTCCAATACACAAGGAAAACATGCAAATCACTAAGCTAAGATTTCGTTGAGTGTAAAAATCTTCCCATGAATGGATGGATTAAAGTCTGGACGTGAACAGAGAAGATTGATTACTAAATATTGCATTGCATTTGAAAGGTTGAAATTATTATTATTCTGTATTATCCTGACATCAGTGGGTAATCTGGTCTCAAAGTAATGGTGACAATAATATCCTTTATTGGCAATCATTTTTGGGTCAATAAATGGTTTCAATTTGTTATCGGCCTATAATTTAGATTTTGTTTATCGTTTGGACTTAACGTATTTGTTTTCCTTTAACCTGTTAAAAGTACAAGAATGGCAAGATTGTTAATGTAAGTAACTTTTACACGACGTCTAAATAAGCAAAAAATAATTTCCTAAAAGTGCAACCAAACCAGTTGGAGAAAAGGCGAAGACAATTTTGACCTCAAACACTTAATAGACACGTTGGAAAAAGGATCAAACAAAACACTAAGCCAGGTAACAAACTTAGTGTTTAAAAGCTAAAGGTACCAACATCTCTTAATAAACATCTTTATTTACTCTTTCCCCTGCCTTTTTTATTTGAATAGTTCCACTTTTGAAATGTGCCAATGAAGATGGGTCAATGAAACTATAATTATAAATATTTAAAGTACTTTTTGAACAGTGGCTTTTAACATTTCATGAAGCAAAAATACAGTTACAGAAAACTAAATAAGTAAAACTTACAGTTAGGTAAAGCAGAATGACAGAACACAACTACACTAAGAAAGTAACAAACAACAAACATATTTAGAATCATACAAATCAAAATGACAAGAGAACACAGATTTACCCTATTAAGCAAAATAAAGTCAAAGAAAAGGAAAAAACGACACCTTAAACTATGCGTTTATAGGACAATATAATATTTAATGAAATTACTTTTCAACGGGTCAATGTCTTGTCAACGCTAAACAGTATAATACTCTTAAAATAAAATAATAAGTGCAGTTTGATAAACTCACGGACTCACGGGCGCCAGCTTGCTATCTTACATGCCAACATGAAAACAAGAGCCATTAATGTCTTTCCCCGTTAAGAAACGCTAATCTAAACGTAAACACATCACTTTGTGAGCAACTAAGATATCCAGTTGTGCAAATTAAACAGTGTTTTAAAGGGGAACATTATCACCAGACCTATGTAAGCGTCAATATATA
Organism: Nerophis ophidion; assembly: GCF_033978795.1. Taxonomy (NCBI): domain Eukaryota; kingdom Metazoa; phylum Chordata; class Actinopteri; order Syngnathiformes; family Syngnathidae; genus Nerophis; species Nerophis ophidion. The sequence continues at coordinate 30,665,984 of NC_084617.1, forward strand.
CCTTGATGGTGCAGAAAAAAGACCATATATTTTTTTAACCGATTTCCGAACTCTGAATGGGTGAATTTTGGCGAATTAAACGCCTTTCTGTTTATCGCTCATGTGGTAATGACATCAGAACCGCTGAAATCTTGAGTCTGAATCCGAGCTAGATCGCTATATCTTGCTGTGGTATCTGCCATTGTTTGTGTACATTGGCAGCACTGTATAACGTCACAGGGAAATGGATAGTCTCATCGCAAATAGCAAAAATCAAGCACTTTAAAGCTTTTTTTAGGGATATTCCGGGACCGGTAAAATTTTGAAAAAAAATTCAAAAAATACAACAAGCCACTGGGAACAGATTTTTATTGTTTTTAACCCTTTTGAAATTGTGATGATGTTCCCCTTTTAACAGAGGCGCTTTTATGCCCACCAAAAATAATACATCTGTATTTTATTTTATTTTTAGTACCATATTGATTTAATTTGTTACGCACTTTTCGTTAAAATACATGTTAAAACAATAAAAGTGTATCCGTTAAAAATGATACTAAGACTAAAACTCGATCAGTGAAGCATAAGAAACACCAAACCTGCAAAATAGTGTTTTTTTCTAAGACTGTAACTATTTCTTTAAAAAATAAATATCTTGTTCAAAAGATTTGAGTGTGTAAAAGTACTTTTAGAGCATGTTCAACAATATCGCAGTAGTAAGGACAACGGTGACCATTTTGGTCACGATGAGCATAAACTAATGTATTGTGGGTTAGTAGGTGAAGGGGTAAAGTAGTCCTGTTTCTTTAAGGCCTCACCCCCACACACAAACACACACACTGCTGTCCGTCTGTCCATACATTCGTCCAATTGTCAGGCCGCCTTCTTCGCCCGCCTTTCCGCTTCACGTCTCAGGCGCTTGGCTTTCCACGCGGCCATTGAAGGCAGCGCGCAGAGATCAAGGGGGAGGAAGCGCAAGGGCTGGGGGAGGGGTGGGATGTAGCCCAGGGATTGGGTCTGCATGGAGTGGAAGGGCCCCCTTTGCAACACAATGTTCAGGAGCCTCTTTGCAGCCACGCCTGGTTTCCCAGTGAAAGCTTTGAACGTTGCGAGGCAAAATACTCGTCTGCTCGGTGGTTTATTTGCCTGCCTTCATTCTGTGAACAGCTACACAAAGGTGTCATGTGTTTTCACACAAAAAAAAAAAGATTTATGGATAAAAGGACACTGAGAGCAGTTATTTTGAGGGCTTGTGGCGTATTCTAATACAAAAGATGATTATCGACGATAGGACTGCACCTAACGGCTATTTTCATTAGTCAACAATTATCTTAACAATTTAATCAAAAAATGAAGTAATTTTAGGCTTACGACCAACAAAGATGACTAACTCATTAATAAATATGTATTTATACTATATAACTGTGCTGCTCATTCAGATGTAAATGACTAATAAAATGCTGTTCATTTAAAAGAAAGGAAAAGAGCTGAAAATAAACAATTTACCTTGTTTGTGTTAAAAAACAGTTAACATAGCGGAAAACGACAAAACAAAAAAATCATTTTGTGATGTTTTAAAAAAGTTGCACACTGATATATTGGTTATTGATTAACTCTTGGCAGTTTAAGCACTCTAATAGACTCAATGTTTAGAATTATATATTTGATTAACTAACTTTCAACAAATATCTTAATTAATCACATAATAAAGTCATTTTAGGCTTACGACCAACTAAAATGACTAATTCATTCATAAATATGTATTTATACTATAACTGCACTCCTCATTCAGATGTTACACACAATTAAATGACTAATAAAATGTTGTCCATTTAAAAGAAAAGAAAAGAGCTAAAAATAAACAATTAACCTTGTTTATGTGTTAAAAAACAGTTAAAATAGCAGAAAACGAAAAAAGAAAATAATTTTTTGATGTTTAAAAAGCTGCACACTGATATATTGATTATTGATTAACTCGTGGCAGTTTTAGCACTCTAATAGAGTCAGTGTGTAGAATTATATATTTAAATGGGTTGTACTTGTATAGCGCTTTTCTATATTTGATTAACTAACTTTCATAAGTCGACAATTATCTTAACAATTAATCAGATAATACTCATTTTAGGCTTACGACTAACAAAGATGACTAATTCATTCATAAATATGTATTTGTACTATAACTGCATTCCTCATTCAGATGTTACACACATTGAAATGACTAATAAAATGTTGTCCATATAAAAGAATTGAAAAGAGCTAAAAAATAAACAATTAACCATGTTTATGTGTTTACAAATCGTTAAAATAGCAGAAAACAAAAAAAGAAAATAATTTTTTGATGTTTAAAAAGCTGCACACTGATATGTTGATTATTGATTAACTCTTGGCAGTTTTACCACTCTAATAGAGTCAATGTGTAGAATTATATATTTGATTAACTAACTTTCATTAGTCAACAATTATCTTAACAATTAATCAGATAATAGTCATTTTAGGCTTACGACCAAAAAAGATGACTAATTCATTCATAAATATGTATCTATACTATAACTGCACTCCTCATTCAGATGTTACACACATTGAAATGACTAATAAAATGTTGTCCATTTAAAAGAAAGGAAAAGAGCTAAAAATAAACAATTAACCTTGTTTATTTGTTTGAAAACAGTTAAAATAGCAGAAAACGACAAAACTAAAAAAGAAAATCATTTTTCAATGTTTAAAAAGCTGCACACTGATATATTGGTTATTGATTAACTCTTAGCAGTTCAAGCACTCTTAATAGACTCAATGTGTAGAATTATATATTTGATTAACTAACTTTCATTAGTCAACAATTATCTTAACAGTTAATCAGATAATAATCATTTTAGGCTTACGAACAACAAAGATGACTAATTCATTCATAAATATGTATTTATACAATAACTGCTGCTCATTCAGATGTTACACACATTGAAATGACTGATAAAATGTTGTCCATTTAAAAGAAAGCATAAGAGCTAAAAATAAACAATTAACCTTGTTTATGTGTTTAAAAACAGTTAAAATAGCAGAAAACGAAAAAAGAAAATCATTTTTTGATGTTTAAAAAGCTGCACACTGATATATTGGCTATTGAATAACTCTTGGCAGTTTAAAGCATCCTAATAGACTCAATGTTTGGAATTATATATTTGATTAACTAACTTTCATTTGTCAACAATTATCTTAACAATTAATTAGATAATAGTCATTTCAGGCTTACGACCAATAAAGATGACTAATTCATTCATAAATATGTAATTATACTATAACTGCACTCCTCATTCAGATGTTACACACATTGAAATTACTAATAAAATGTTGTCCATTTAAAAGAAAGGAAAAGAGCTAAAAATAAACAACTAACCTTGTTTATGTGTTTAAAAACAGTTAAAATAGCAGAAAACGAAAAAAGAAAATCATTTTTTGATGTTTAAAAAGCCACACACTGATATATTGGTTATTGATTAACTCTTGGCAGTTTAAAGCATTCTAATAGACTCAATGTTTAGAATTATATATTTGATTAACTAACTTTCCTTTGTCAACAATTATCTTAACAGTTAATCAGATCATAATCATTTTAGGCTTACGAACAACAAAGATGACTAATTCATTCATAAATATGTATTTATACTATAACTGCTCTTCATTCGGATGTTACACACATTGAAATGACTAATAAAATGTTGTCCATTTAAAAGAATGTAAAACAGCTAAAAAAATAAACAATTAACCTTGTTTATGTGTTTAAAAACAGTTAAAATAGCAGAAAACGACAAAACTAAAAATGAAAATCATTTTTGATGTTTAAAAAGCTGCACACTCATATATTGATTATTGATTAACTCTTGGCAGTTTTAGCACTCTAATAGAGTCAATGTGTAGAATTATATATTTGATTAACTAACTTTCATTAGTCAACAATTATCTTAACAATTAATCAGATAATAGTCATTTTAGGCTTACGACCAACAAAGATGACTCATACATTCATAAATATGTATTTATACTATAACTGCGCTGCTCATTCAGATGTTACACACATTGAAATGACTAATAAAATGTTGTCCATTTAAAAGAAAGGAAAAGAGCTAAACAATTAACCTTGTTTATGCCTTTTAAAAACCGTTAAAATAGCAGAAAACGAAAAAAGAAAATCATTTTTTGATGTTTAAAAAGCTGCACACTGATATATTGATTATTGATTAACACTTGACAGTTTTAGCACTCTAATAGACTCAATGTGTAGAATTACATATTTGATTAACTCTTTAAATGTTGACTATTTAATACATTGTATGTGTAATCTTATGATACCTGTGCATTGGTGTGTGTTTCACATTTGTTATTGTGCCCTTTTTACAGGCGTTGCAAATTGGCGCTGCTTTAAAAGGTACTTGAACGAAGTTTAACTGGCTGACTTTGTCTAAGGCCCTGTCTACATTAAGCTGGATAACTCCTTAATCATATAATTATTTAGCCTAACCCCCGTTTCAACCACACTAAACCATCGTTTAAGGTTCCCCTCGGATACTTTTTTACACGGGTAAGTATTTTTCGAATCTCCGGCTCTTAGCCCGGTATGGCCTCTTTGATGGTTTACAAACTGAGTTCGGAGAGGAAGTGACGCCAGAAAGACAGCGCTCCACACAGTCAGCTTCATAACAAGCGGTTTTGTACCTCGATGGTAACCACCAGAAAGATAAAGGCGAGTCATCCAGACATGCCCGTGTTTCTATTTCTTGTACATGTATGGACGCTTGTGGAAATCACACATGAATACCGTGAGATAAGGAAACACGTGATTGCAGCTATTTGGGATACATCACTTCTCAGACGGCAACGTAGAAATGTTGAGCGACAGTTGTGAAGGTTTTGAAAAAGGCCTGGAAGAATGGCAGCTTGGTGGAATATATTTGTCAACGAGTGTGTTGTGCCAAGGAGCGGCAAGAGAACTTTCCAATGTCCGGGTCAGCTGTAATTCGACTTAGTGAAAAACTTTGTCCATCTGTCGAAGGGGGGACAATGAGAATGCGGGCTCCCGTGGACGAGGGAAGACTACGGAAAACAGCGAATGCATTTGGACTGGCAAAGCAGACTGTCAGTTATTGTCCGCCATATATGTCGAACGATTATTCAATGTCTAGTTTGTTTTTTTGGGCTTTAAAGTTCAATTTTGGTCTCATCTCTCCAAATTACTTTGTTCCAGAAGTTTTGAGGCTTGTCTCTGTGCTGTTTGGCGTAATGTAAGCGGGATACTTTGTGACATTTTCGCAGAAATGGCTTTCTTCTGGCGACTCGACCATGTAGCCCATTTTTCTTCAAGTGCCTCCTTATTGTGCATCTTGAAACAGCCACACCACAATTTTTCAGAGAGGCCTGTATTTCAGCTAAAGTTATTTGTGGATTTTCTTTGCATCTTAAACAATTTTCCTGGCTGTTGTGGTTGAAATCTTTGCTAGTCTACCAGAACCCCTCATTTTCCACTTCTTAATCAGCGTTTGAACACTGCTGATTGGCATTCTCAATTCTTTGGATATCTTTTTATACCCCTTTCTGGTTTTATGCAGTTCAATTACCTTTTCTCGCAGATCCTTTGACAATTATTTTGCCTTCCTCATGACTCAGAATCCAGGCACATCTGTGGAAGAAAGATACAATGGTCTGTGGTGAGGATTGGAACCTTGATTAGCCATTCAAACCGGTTGGTGTCAACTTTTGTGCATGTTATCAGATCAAAGTCACTGTGGTGTGTAAACTTTGGATCAGGGTCATTTGGGTACTTTCTTGTGTCATTTTGATATAAAAAAAGTAAACACAGTTGTTTGCCAATAAATAGCTCCACACAACCATTAAACGTGTGGAAGAAAGGTTTTTGTGTTATATGTATGTAAACTTATGAGCAAGGCTGTATATGGCATGATCATTTTGAATCGCAATGATGCATATAATTTCTTTTAAAAAGGCTAAACAAATGTTTCCAGTACATCTAAAAACAAATATGAGTGTTTTATTCATCCCCCAATGAGGAAATTAAGTTGTTGCAGTGCAGTTTTTTAGAAAGTACCAGAAGTAAAGTGTAATTTAAACAAATACTAGACACTGCTCGCCAATATGTATAAATAGAAGATCAGATATGTATAAATAGAAGATCAATTACAAGAAAAAAAAGTCGGTAGAGCTCCATCTTGCACTGTGGCTGTAACCGTGTGTTGCTGAAGGAGCTACTCTACTGTGTCAATGGGTGTCAGCTAGTGGACAACCTAGGATGGAATCAGCTCTCTTCATCACTTTATTAAGTCTGTCTCTGAGTGTACTTCATGTTTCACACTTTATCCAACAGAGATGTTGTAAAAGCTTAATCATCATTATTATTAGAAATATTATTAATTTGCACTCAAGTGACGATGCATCTTTCCTTCATGTCTAAATGTTTACAATCTACATTCTACAAGAAAATAAAATCAGTACATTTGTTGGATGCTGCTGTGGTAGAATCTGCGTTAACTCAGTCCTTTGAAATCTACTCTTACTTTGCACTGAACAGGAAGTCGGTGTGCGGCTGTTGTGCAATTAGACAATAGAGTTTATGCTGCTTAGCGGCGATGAAGTCAAAGGAAAACTGCTCTTTTTTTGGAACGCTGTCTATCCTTCACAATCCTTATGTGAGACAAGAACACATGATTTTCTTTTCTTTGCATTTTAAAAATTAAAAAAGCTGCTCGCAAAAAGCGGCTAACAATGTAGGTAATGGGGACATTATTATAAAGCGCTCTATCAAACCTCCATCAATGTTTAATATACACACACTAAGTATATATGTTGTATTTAGTAACATTTAAAATAACATGCAATATTTACATATTTTACCCATAAGCCTGACTTGTTTTTTGGCATAGCAACAGACGCTACTTGTGACAACAGACTGCAGACTTGATGAGAGAAAACAAAAATTTCTTTGGGACAAATAACGATACAGAAACTCTTATTATTGTGTCTGAATATAAGAAGGACGATCTATAAGTTTTAGAAGCTGTGTGCTAAACAGATGCAGCTTTAGTCAAACACTAAGCATCATGTAGCAGTATTGATAAGTGGTATACAAACATAATAAAACACTCACTTACTGTACATTGTCTGCTTTCACTGAGGTAAAGACTGATGGGGATGTTTATATCTTTCAGCACCACACTTGAGTTCTCCATTTAGATGAGGAATTGATCATAATCCTCACTCCTCAGGTAAAACATGCTGGCAACGTCGGGTTGAATTTGGAAGTTGACCAATTTCTCGGCTTTTGGCCACAAGCTTCTACGATATCATAATCTAATACTAACTTTCACCAACTCTCAGGCGACTCCGCAAAATTGTGTGAGCAAACTAAAACGTTTGCACTTACAATAAAAATGTCACTATTGCTTGAAAAAAATGAATAAATAAAAACACGATTTTTGTGTGTTTTTAGCGGTCTTTTAGGTGGAACAGATCAATCCAACTACCTGCATTGTTAGCTGCCTCCTACTAGCAGTTTTTTGTTAGCGCGCACGGAAGAGGGAAAGACTTGTGAATGATGTTCACAAGTAAATGAAAAGTCTAGTTCCCCTTGAACAATAGTAAAACTTTTTTATAGAAATGACTCCTTTTGTGTAAAAATAATAACATCGATGGACAGAGATGAAGTTGGATTAAAGCCTTGAAAGTAAAAATAGGACTTAATTTTTACACTTTAACAAGTTGGGGGCCTTTTGGATAATCTTTTCAACACTTTAATGACTGGGACCCTTTTGGGACCTTTGACACTCGCCAACATTGAGGGGGAGTCCTGCTGACAATAAAAATGGTCTGAAAATGAAAACATCACAATGTTTGGACAAACATGTTTTTTAAAATGATGTTTTCTCTGCGCGGGAAATTTCTGTGGCTGCTTAGGTCTGTTGCTTTTACCAGATTTGTACTTTTCATTGTGATTCGATCACTAAACGTCCTTAAAACAGGAGACCTTGAGTTTGAGTTTGAGTTTATTTCGAACATGCATGCATACAACATGATACATCACAATTTCCAGTTTCTCTTTTCAACATGTTCGAAAAGGAGTAGAAAGAAGCAGAGCTTATTTAATCCTACCCCTTTTCTTTTACATAACAGTTGCTAAAACTTTTATTCACATCCTGTTCTCAATGTATTCACAATATACTCCATAAATTATCACAATAAAAATGAATAAAAATAATAATTTGTGAAGTAGGTTTTATTCCATACGATGAGATAAGTAAGATTATTTTTAGAATGAAAGAATGAATGGGTGAATAAATTCAGAATGTTTATCATGGTGCTTCTTTTTTGTACTTTGTAAACACTTTAAGTTTGAAGAGTTTCTTGAAGTGGATCATATTAGTACATTGTTTGATTGCTTTGCTTAATCCATTCCATAATTTAATTCCACATAAAGTAAAGTCCCCATGATTGTCACACACAGACGAGGTGTGGCGAAATTATTCTCTGCATTTGACCCATCACCCTTGATCACCCCCTGGGAGGTGAGGGGAGCAGTGGGCAGTGGGCAGCAGTAGTGGCCGTGCCCGGGAATCATTTTAGGTGATTTAACCCCCAATTCCAACCTTTTAATGCTGAGTGCCAAGCAGGGAGGTAATTGGTCCCATTTTTATAGTCTTTGGTGTGACTCAGCTGGGATTTGAACTCACGACCTACCGATCTCAGGGCGGACACTCTAGCTACTAGGCCACTCAGATACACTGAAGGTCTTAAGTGTTGTACGTGCGTACAAATGTTTTAAATTATGTAATAGAATGACGTCGTCACGTGTTGCGACAAAAACGTCACCTTTGACTATATAACAATTTTAAAGGTGCCATATGTAATAATGTAGCCAGAAATGGTACTGCAATCAAGGTCAACATTCTATAGTCCCCTCCCCCTCTCGCTGACTGAGGTTGCCAGATATGCGGCCGAACCCAGCTCAATGGACTGGGCTACTCCAAGGAATTTCAAAATTTCCACTGCCTCTTACTAGGGGTTGAGATGCTGGGAACATAGAAGCTGAATAGACAAGCGTTTTGTCAATAACAAATCTTTAAACAGCACAATTTACACAGAAATTAGGCTATTTTAAGGAAGAAGTATGTCATGGCCGCGTACGATATCACAAGAAATGGCAATCATATGGTTATTGTCAGCACTATCAGAAAACAAAGACTAAAACCAACTACAACCAACATTGTAAAAAAAAAAAAATCCTATTTTTATGGTTAATTTACTCTAAATTTCTACTTTAATTTTTCTTTTTTTTTTAAATAGGTTATAAAACTGTAGACTTTAAGACATTATCTGTAAATAAACAAACCGCCTGTTATTTTAAGTAGTATGTTAGTAATGACAAACTATGTATATTTCTTTGTTTTTTACAGAAAAATACCAAATTAATTATACATATCATTTTCTGTTTTCTCAAATTTCTTTCAAATTCATGTAAAATTACAGTAATTAACTTCCATTAAATATGTAGCTTGTTATATAAAAGTCTATGTCCATACTAACTAACAGTTTTATATGTAATTTTAGGGTAAATCTTATTTTTTTAATATTTGTGTATTTTTACATTCAAATTGAAAAATATATGTAGCCTGTTATATAAAGGTTTATGCTCATACTAACAATTTAACATTGTTCTCTGTAATATGACATACGTTGGCGACTGCAAGACATACTTGATCAACAGCCATACAGGTCACACTGACGGTGGCCGTACAAAAAACTTTATCACTGTTACAAATATGCGCCACACTGTGAACCCACATCAAACAAGAATGACAAACACATTTCAGGAGAACATCTTCACCGTAACACAACAGACTAAATACCCAGAATACCATGCAGCCCTAAATTTTCCGTGTTACAATATACACCCCCACCACCAAACCCCACCCACCTCAACAGACGCACAGAGGGGGGGGCGGTGATGTGGGGGGGTGGGGGGGGTGTAACCCGGAAGAGTCAGGGCTGCATGGGATTCTGGGTATTTGTTATGTTGTGTTACATTGCTTATGTTCTCCCGAAATGTGTTTGTCATTCTTGTTTGATGTGGGTTCACAGTGTGGCGCATATTTGTAACAGTCTTGAATTTGTTTGTACAGTCACACTCAGTGTGACCTGTATGGCTGTTGATCAAGTATGTCTTCTATTGTACGTCTGCCAAAGCCTTATACAACATCCGTCTAAGTCGTCACACTGTTTGAAGGGTGGAAGAGTGAACAGCGATGAAAGGTTGTATTAGGCAGTGCTGTCACGGCACGCCCATAAAATACTTGTCCGAGCGAACATCGGGACAATCCTTCGGAGGGGTCACCGAAAGTGTCTCGGTAAAATCGGGAGTATTGACAAGTAATTTTCTAGGGCGGGATAGCCATTCAAAGAAGGTAAATCCACTTGGCCCCAGGTTTCTGCATCCAGGGGCCACCAGGTAAATAGAGTTTGAGACCACTGATCTTAACAATTCAGAAAAATCTGTGAAATAATGGTATTTTTCTTTGGAACTGCCAGCATTGTCACTTCATTAAAGATGGTTGATAGTAATAATTTGAAAAAAACTTTGTAGAATAATGGTATTTTTCTGCTGAACTGTTTATTAAAGGTGGTTGATCTTAATAATTTTGTAAAAATCTGTAAAAATACAATATTTTTCTGCATAACGCTTCATGAAAATTTCTGTAAATATAATTTTTTTTTTTTTAATCATTATTTGGTTTACAATGTTTTACTTTAATTTTATGGTTTTCGTTTGGCAGCCGTAGCTGCCAGTAGGTGACCGTTTTTTTACAGAATTTTTTTTACAGTGTTTTACACTAGCAATGGTTATACTGGTGAAAACAGGTAGACCATGCTTAGCAGCCTAATGTACGCCCAAAACTAAAGAGGAGACATTTTACTGATTCCAACGTTTCAGATTGCCATGTAACTTGGTACATGTAATCCACAACATGCAGTGCTAATTGAGTATCTATGCAGGCTCTTAGTGGCTTATTTATTCAAATGGGTTTGAAAAGGACTGAACTTAATGATTTATCTGTCTGTAGCAAGATGGCTCTTTTTGAAGTCTTCATAATAGGAAACCTAACTTTATGGTTCTTATACCTTACTATATTGTTTTGTTACGTATTTTTGTTAGTGATAGCACATTTTACACAGAAATGTGGTTATTTTTAGGAAGAAGTACGTCATGCCTGCGTACAATATCACAACAAAATGGAGCTGAGAGAGGCTCCAGCACCCCCCGCGTCCCCGAACAGGACAAGCGGTATAGAACATGGATGGATGGATGGATGAAGCTGAATAGACAAGCATTTTGTCAATAACAAATCTCTAACCAACACATTTTACACAGAAATTAGGCTATTCAAAGGAAGAAGTACGTCATGACCGCGTACAACCAACGGCAATCATATGGTTATTGTCAGAACTATCAGAAAACAAAGACTAAAACTAACTACAACCAACGTAAGCAATTTATACCCGAAACTAAAGGGGAGGCATTTTACCAAAGGTATGCCTATAGGCTACTGTTTTAAATGTTTCAGATTGCCGTATAACTTGGTACATGTAGTCCACAATATGCAATGCTAATTTATGCAGTCTCTCTTATTGGCTTATTTATTCAAATAGATTAAAAAGCACGGAACTTAATGATTTATTTGTTGGTATTTTATTTTGACAAAATGGCTCTTTTTGAAGTCGTCATTATAGGAAACCTGACCTAATGGTTCTTATACCCTATTATTGGATATTTGTGTTAGTGATAATACATTTTACTTAGAAATGAAGCTATTTTCAGGAAGAATTATGTCATGCCTGCATACAACATCACAACAAATGGCAACCATATGGTTATTGTCAGTACCAGCAGAAAGCAAAGACTAAAACCAACCACAATCAATCAATCAATCAATGTTTACTTATATAGCCCTAAACCAACACTAGTAATTGTCATGCTGGTGAAAATACAGGGAAGTATAGCGTGCTTAGTCGCCTAATGTAAGCGCAAAACTAAAGAGTAGACATTTTACTAATGAGGATGGGTAGAAAAATTATGTTTAAGTACCTTATCTTTTCTTAATAAATGTAATACAAAATGTACTGTGTGCAATTACATACTGTATATTTACACATTAATCATGTCTAATAATAAAACAAAATATGCCATCATACATTTCAAAACAATGTTTTTGTTCAAATAAAGACAAATACTTAAATATCTGCTTGACTTATGATTTAAATCCAACAAATTGTTCATGCAAACATTTTACAGTAACATTTTTTTACAGTAAAATCCACTTTTGCTCGATATAGAGTAATAATACACTATAAAAACACAACAATTTTAGATTTTACAGTATAAATAACTAGCATGAATTGTATCGTTAAAATTTTGTGGTTCTGTTTTTCCATTCCATTTAATTTAATTCCATTTATTTTCTAGGAAAAAAAACTGCAAATATTATGGTACAATTGTGACGACTGAGCTGCCAGTTTTTAACAGTACGATCTAAAGATTTAATTTTCTACAGTGTACATTAAAAAAAATACATAATCAAATACATGGACAATCATACACGTTTTATATATACACATTTATATTCACTTTGTAAATTATTCACTGTTAAAAGCGACCCTCTGTGGGAAACCATAACTGTGATGTGGCCCTCAATGAAAAGGAGTTTGACACCCCTGTTCCAATTGGTCAAACGGTGGTGGAATAAACTATAAACAATAACAATATTTAGGGGCTGTATATCTCATTTTGAAATGAGCATATCCCGGCTAAACCACTGTTATTATTCATAGAGGTATTGGAAAAGAACATGATTTATTAATGCCTTTTGACATATAAGGGCCATTTAATGATGACTTGACATATTACAATTATTACATATGGCTCCTTTAAGGCTAGATGCTGAGACTTTTTTGTTTTGTGTAAAGAAAGATGTTTGATATTTGACTCTTTTTTTTTTTTTAAGCTTGACAATGGCTTTTTGATGCTTAAATCAAATGAAGCTTTTGGAAGCCGCATTCATTTACAGCAGAGGTGTAACCATGAAATGATTAACGTGGACCCCGACTTAAACAAGTTGAAAAACTTATTTGGGTGTTACCATTTAGTGGTCAACTGTGCGGAATATGTACTGCACTGTACAATCTACTTATAAAAAGTTTCCATCAATCAATCAATCAATCAATCAAAGTCAAAGTCGTTTTCACTGAAGGCCACATCGCAGTTATATTGGGCCCCAAAGGGCTGCTTCTAACAGTGACTACTAGTATATTACACAATTTTTTTATGCATTTTATTAGTAGATTTTTTTAAACTAAAATGTAAAGAAAATATGTTAAGTTGTAATAACTTCACCTCAAAATGTAGTGTGTATTACTCTCAATGGGGAAAACAGTACTGCAGTGTTTTTGTTTAAAAAAAAAGGCAGCTCATTGACCAGAATCTTTGTGTAAAATTTACATTTGTTTTTTTCCTGTAAATAAAAAAAATAAAAAAATGCAATTTTCCAGTTAAATTTTGGCACCTGAGCTGCCAGTTTTTTTTTTTTGTTTAGTTTTTTTTTACCCAAATTAACAACTGTAGATTTTTCGGTGGATAACTGTAAATGCCAAAACAGCACCACAGTTTATTACAGTAAAAGTTGTTTTCATTTTCATAAAAAATGCTTTAAAAACCACAGTAAATGTCACAATATGACCATGAAATCTATTGCTACTCTTACATTGCACAATTTGATGGATAACTTGCTTTGAAATCATTATCATTAGTATTTTTTTCTATTAAAGAAAATGGTTTAACTGATTGATCATATATTTTTGCATAATTAGACAAGTGTGAATGTTGTCTGTCTATCTGTGTTGGCCCTGCGATGATGTGGCGACTTGTCCAGGGTGTAACGCGCCTTCCGCACGATTGTAGCTGAGATAGGCACCATCGCCCCAAAAGAAATAAGCAGTAGAAAATGGATGGATGGATAGACAATATTTAAGTTAACATCATTTGCGATTACATGGAGTAGGTGTATTTTTTTCTCCCGAAAATAGAACGAAAGAATAGATTTAGTAAGAAAAGTTACAGTACTTTATTGATACATATTATTTCCAGGCTTTTGAGGGCAAAATAAAATTAAGTGGCGGGCCACATCTGGTGCCCTGGGCCTTGAGTTTGACACCTGTGATCTACAACAGTGCTTCTCAAATGGGGGTGCGCGTACCCCTGGGGGTACTTGAAAGTATGCCGAAGGGTACGTGAGATTTTTTCAAAAATATTATAAAAAAATCCTTTATAAATATATTTATTGAATAATACTTCAACAAAATATGAATGTAAGTTCATAAACTGTGAAAAGAAATGCAGCAATGCAATATTCAGTGTTTACAGCTAGATTTTTTGTGGACATGTTCCATAAATATTGATGTTAAAGATTTCTTTTTTTGTGAAGAAATGTTTAGAATTAAGTTCATGAATCCAGATGGATCTCTATTACAATTCCCGAAGAGGGCACTTTAAGTTGATGATTACTTCTATGTGTAGAAATCTTTATTTATATTTGAAACATTTGTTCATTTTTCAACAAGTTTATATTTATTTTTATATCTTTTTTTCCAAATAGTTCAAGAAAGACCACTACAAATGAGCAATATTTTGCACTGTTATACAATTTGATGAATCAGAAACTGATGATATAGTGCTGTATTTTACTTCTTTATCTCTTTTTTTTAACCAAAAATGCTTTGCTCTGATTAAGGGGGAATTGAATTTAAAAAATGTTCATCGGGGGTACATCACTGAAAAAAGGTTGAGAACCACTAATCTACAACATCCGGGAATAGTCACATGACTGTTACGTGACAAGCACGCAGGACATTAAAATTCCACAACAATTAGATGTTGTTAATAAAACATGAATATCATCATTTGAAGATCATCAGAATTGGTCCATTGTTCGCGCCAAACAGCTTTTTAGTGCAAGACGCCCTCTGCTGTTTACAACACGGGAGTCTCTCTCTCTCTCTCGCTGTCTCTCGCTTTCTCTCGCTTTTTCTCTCTCTCTTTCTCTCTCTTTTTCTCTCTCTCTTTTTCCCCTTCTCCCTTTCTCTCTCTGAGACGGGCCCCTCTTTGAGCTTCTTCGTGATTGGCTGTTGTCAGCCCCGCCTCTTCCCTTCGCCATTTAAGGAGTGTGGTGACGTCACTTGCTCTTTCGCGCGCACACAAAGGATCTTCTTCCTCCGTTTGTCTTCTTAAAGTCGATTTATTTCAGAATTTAAAAAAACCGATACATTCATTTTTCGTTTGTAAATTCTGGTTGTATTTACATACGTTATTGTTATCAAAAACCTTGCTATATAAGATCATTTAGTAATATAATATAGAAAATAAAAATAGTGAAATGATCACAAGTTTTAAAATAAACACAATATTACTGAATAATAGTTCAAACCAGAAATAATTATGAGTAGTGATTTATTTTGCTCATTATAGTTAATTCGGTGACTAATTGAGTATCCAGGCAGGCACTTTTAGTGGGTTTTTAATTCAAATATATTTTAAAAAATGAGTGAACTTAATGATTTATTTGTTGGTAGTTTATTTTCATGAGAAGTCGTCATAATAGGAAACCAAACCTAATGGTTCTTATACCTTACTATATTGTTTTATTTTGTCTTTTTTAGTGATAACACATTTTACACAGAATTCGGCTATTTTTAGGAAGAAGTACGTCATGCCTGCTTACAATATCACAACAAATGGCAATCATATGGTTATTGTAAGAACTATCAGAAAACAAAGACTAAAACTAACTACAACCAACGCTAGCAATGGGTATACTGGTGAAAATAAGTAAAGCATGCTTAGCAGCCTAATGTATGCTCGAAACTAAAGAGGAGACACCCTAGTCAGTTTTTATGCGTTTTTCTGTTATTGATGATTTAGTAGCCTATTTTTTTTGCTAAACTGATCGGAATATACCAGTTATTATTAATACTATAATAAAATCTCCTCCATTTAAATGAGTCACGTGGTTGTCGTTTATTCATTGGCCGGTAAACAAATGTCAATCATGTAAATGTTTAATCACGTCATATGAGTGATTATTGTACTTTTAATTCGGCAGTTATGTAACCGTTTCTGTGCTCTGTTGGCAACCTCTAAAGTAGAAAATGTGAAATATTATTTGATTAAAGGTAGATTTTATTTATTGATTCGTCAAAACGACAGACAGGATTTGTGTCTTTTTTTCCCCACTTTAAAAAGAAAAAAAAGAAGCAAGGTTTGTTTGCTTGCAGGGAAGTGGCTGACGCGTTGAACCCCAACCCCCACACCAGCCTATGTACCACGTGAGGATGTATAGAGAACATCCTATAGAAGTTTCAACCAATCACATGCTGGCCCGCTTGGCTTTGGCCCCTCCCCCTTCTTTACGGAATGACTCGTTATTTCCTGGAATTGAGGAGAGGCTCGTGTCACGACGGCCATCATTTCGACAGCAACGGGTTTATTATGGCACTAGTCTGCGCCCTCACAGACGAAGTACACAGTGCACATGTGGAAAGTATACTTACTGGAGCGTACTTAGTGACGCAAGTGTTCCTTTTTTAGACACAACTCCAGTAACATTACACTTCCTGCCTGTCCACCAATCACAATAACGCCTGCCACAAGATGCATTCAAGAACGACGGAATTCACAGTTAAAACTCAACCTTACCGCTGCAGAACGAATGTTGATTTATTTTTTTGGGTGGGGAAAAATTGTGTAACCTTATTCACCAAAAGCTTTTACAAAAATATTAACATTTATGTAGATGACAAATCTAGCACCTGTCATATACCAAACATCCAGCAAAAATGGTTTTAAAACAAAACAATTTAATGGTAGTTTTTCACAAATAACCAACAATTTTAACCTATTGGTGCTTTTTCTGTTCAGGATATTAAATATATAACTAAACTTTGACATCTTCGTGAAGAAATGCTGTGGTGGGTTGTGTTTACTGTTGAATAGGACATTTTTAATGCATGCATAATTGTATCATTTTCACAATTTCTCTGCAACATAAGCTGCATGTGAACTTATTTGTCGTTTTTATTGACAAACCTGTGTAATGTAATGTGGCCATCAAGTCTTTAATTGTATTCTTTGAAAAGGTATTATTACCATCACCTTTGTCAAAGCAATTCTATCAGCATTCATCATGCAAACCTGGGGCGTATGGTGAAATACAAATATAACATTGAAAGTAAAGTCACATGTTTACACAAATTTAAATAAGTAATAATATATATATTTTTATGTACTAGTTTCATTATTTATATTTCTGGTCATTTTGGGTTTCATGCATTTGAGTTATTTTGTCAATAACTTCTGGAAATTATTTTTTCTAATGCAAGATATTGGTCTTCTCTGCAGACAATGTAGAAAAATGAATTGTGCATAAAAAAAAGGAGAAAAGTCCGACACCATTCAAAATGGAGATAGTTGGCTCTTCAAAATGGAGGTCTGCCACATGAGCAGCAGGCGGGGTCAGAGGGTGAACTTTGACCCCATGCAAGCAGAGCAACCCCCATTTCTGGCACTAAATGAGTTCCAGAGGCCTTTGGATGTTCTCTGCTGCAGTGTTGGCCTTTCAGAGAATGAAGATCACATGGCCAGATGTGGTCCAATCAGGATGTGACATTGTCTCTAATAATTAGTTTGGGTCCTTGTAGAAAGTGCAATCAGGAATGATGAAAATGACTTATTATTATTATTATTATAATAAAGACATTGCATTGATGCTTATTATTATGATTATATAGACATTACACTGATGCCTGTTATTATATAGAGATTACACTGATGCTATTATTGTTATCGTTATTATTATTATTATTATATAGACATTACAATGATGCTTATTATATTTTTATTATAATAATTATTATATTTGATAGACATTACACTGATGCCTAATATTATTATTATTATTATTGTTATTATTATTATTATGATACAGACATTACCCTAATGACTATTATTATCATATTATTAATATTATTATTGTATGGACAATACACTGATGCTTATTATTATTATTATTATTTTTATTATATAAACATTACACTGATGCTTATTGGTATTGTTATCATATAGACTACACTGATGCATATTATTATTATTATGATTATAATTGTGATATAGACAGTACACTGATGCTTTTATTATTATTATTATTATTATTATATAGACATTACACTGATGCTTGTTATTACTATTATTATGATATAGACATTACACTGATTCTTATTATTATCATTTTGAGACAGACATTGCACTGATTCTTCTTCTTGTATATACATTACATTGATGCTTGTTATTATTATGATATAGACATTACACTGATGTTTATTATTTATATTATTATTATATAGACATTACACTGATGCTTATTATTATTATTATTATTATATAGACATCACACTGATGCTTATTATTATTATTATTATATAGACATTACACTGATGCTTGTTATTATTATTATCATTTGTTTGTTTGTATTTCTTTATTTGAAGAACAATGTGTAGTTACATTAAAAAGATGGCAGCACCAGATGTATGCTAATTTCCATCTGTAGTCCTTTTATGGCACATCTAACATCCACAATTGAGATTGAAAATACACAACAATATCGAAATGACATATTGATTGGCAATTTAAAGTACAAATACAATACATAATGGGTATGTGAGTGGATGGTTAAGTTACAATATTTTATCTGCGGAAGTATATAAAGGGCAGCAGTTTTGATCAAAGTCCACATACAGTGCAGATGGTATCCATAAGGGTATCATCCAATAGCCATACACACTTACATACATACTATTTATTTGTTTACTGTACATACTGCATATGTAAACAAATGTGTGATGTTACAAGATTGGACTGGTACTCCGGTGGCCATCAGACCAGGGTATCATCTGATGGTCTACATGCCTGCTATTGTTCATGTGAGCAGTGGTCTGGTGGTCTACAAGCCAGTCTTTGACTGCCTGTGAGCAGGACTGCTGGTCTACAAGCCAGTCTTTGCCTGACCATAAGAAACTGTGAAAACTTGACTTTTTAAGTCGATTTTTGAAAATAATCAAAATATGTGAATTTAGAATCGCAATTCAGACGTGAATTGATATTTTGTGTGCATCCCCCTTAATGATTAGCTAGTCTTTTATTAGATTATTTATATGACATTTTGCTATTTCTATCAACACAACAGAATATTATACAAGAGTGTCAGATTACCTTTTATTTTTCAAAAAAGATTGATTGTGTTCTTTTTCAAAGAAATTTTGCTGACTTTATTTTTCAAGGAAGTTTGTTGACTGTTGTTTTTCAAAAAAGTTTTGTTGACTTTGTTGTTTTTCAAGGAAGTTTGTTGACTTTGTTGTTTTTCAAGGAAGTTTGTTGACTTTGTTGTTTTTCAAGAAAGTTTGTTGACTTTGTTGTTTTTCAAAAAAGTTTTGTTGACTTTGTTGTTTTTCAAGGAAGTTTGTTGACTTTGTTTTTCAAGAAAGTTTGTTGACTTTGTTGTTTTTCAAGAAAGTTTTGTTGACGTTGTTGTTTTTCAAGAAAGTTTGTTGACTTTGTTGTTTTTCAAGAAAGTTTTTTGACGTTGTTGTTTTTCAAGAAAGTTTGCTGACTTTGTTTTTCAAGAAAGTTTGTTAACTTTGTTGTTTTTCAAGAAAGTTTGTTAACTTTGTTGTTTTTCAAGAAAGTTTGTTGACTTTGTTGTTTTTCAAGAAAGTTTGTTGACTTTGTTGTTTTTCAAGGAAGTTTGTTGACTTTGTTGTTTTTGAAGGAAGTTTGTTGACTTTGTTGTTTTTCAAGAAAGTTTGTTGACTTTGTTGTTTTTCAAGAAAGTCTATTGACTTTGTTGTTTTTAAAAAAAGTTTTGTTGACTTTGTTGTTTTTCAAGAAAGTTTGTTGACTTTGTTGTTTTTCAAGAAAGTTTATTAACTTTGTTGTTTTTCAAGAAAGTTTGTTCACTTTGTTGTTTTTCAAGAAAGTTTGTTCACTTTGTTGTTTTTCAAGAAAGTTTATTAACTTTGTTGTTTTTCAAAAAAGTTTTGTTGACTTTGTTGTTTTTCAAGAAAGTTTGTTGACTTTTTATTTTTCCAAAAAGTGTGTTGCCTTTGTTCTTTTTCAAGGAAATTTGTTGACTTTGTTGTTTTTCAAAAAAGTTTGTTGACTTTTTATTTTTCCAAAGAGTTTGTTGACTTTGTTGTTTTTCAAGGAAATTTGTTGACTTTGTTGTTTTTCAAAAACGTTTGTTGACTTTTTATTTTTCCAAAAAGTTTGTTGACTTTGTTGTTTTTCAAGGAAATTTGTTGACTTTGTTGTTTTTCAAAAAAGTTTATTGACTTTGTTGTTTTTCAAGGAAGTTTGTTGACTTTGTTGATTTTCAAGAAAGTTTGTTGACTTTGTTTTTCAAGGAAGTTTGTTGACTGTTGTTTTTCAAAAAAGTTTTGTTGACTTTGTTGTTTTTCAAAGAAGTTTGTTGACTTAGTTTTTCAAAAAAAGTTTATTGAATTTGTTCTTTTTCAAAAAAGTTTGTTGACTTTGCTGTTTTGTCCCTCTCTCTCTTCCCCCCAGGACCAGAAAGCTGCAGATCAGAAACATTCCACCTCACCTTCAGTGGGAAGTGAGTTTTTCTGCCTCTGGAGTGGCTTTGTTTACTAAACCACACACACACACACACACACACACACACACACACACACACACACACACACACACACACACACACACACACACACACACACACACACACACACACACACACACACACACACACACACACACACACACACACACACACACACACACACACTTTGCATTGTCAGTCACATTAAAAAGCACCTTAGAATGTTACCCTGTATTAAGTTTCTGGCGTGTCCAGGCTTGGGCTTGACACGTGCTGTGGTCAGAAGTGCACTCAGGCGGCAATCAAACACAAGTGGTGGGACATCAGGAAGAAGGTGAAGAAGAAGAATCACCATATATTCCAGACTGTAGAACGCACTGCTAAATAAGACAAACCCACTACATTTTAGAATCAATCAATCAATGTTTATTTATATAGCCCTTAATCACAAATGTGGCTTGTGCAGGCTTTTGAGACAACGATATCCTCGGCTCAGATCCCACATCAGGGCAAGAAAAAACTCAACCCAATGGGAACAACCAGAAACCTTGGAAGGAACCGCAGATGTGGGCACTCTATAGCCGCAGAATTTTTTGGGGCTATGGGCTCACTATTAAGCCTGAGTTCTTAGAAGGCAGATTTTTGTCCGGACAATACAATCAGCAAGATAGGATGGAGCTAGATGCTTTAGTATTTTATACCTAACACAATACCCAGCAATATGTTTGGAGGAGAAAAGGTGAGACCTTTAATCCCAGGAACACCATACCTACTGTCAAGCATGGTGGTATATATATATATATATATATATATATATATATATATATATATATATATATATATATATATATATATATATATATATATATATATATATATATATATATATATATATATATATATATATATATATACACACACACACACACACACACACACACACACACATACAGTATAGGTCAGGGGTGTGTCCGCGAATGAATGATCGACGTCCCCTGGGATGATATTTGAGTAGTATTAGAACCGCCCGCAGGCCACAGCCGCCTGCTGCTGTTTTGCACGCACCAATTTCTCCATCAGTGTTGGCGCTAGGAATGTTTAAAATGGGGACCCAGGGACCCCATCAAGTTATAAAAATTGGGTCCCACTGTATATTTTTGGGTCCCACTGTTTTGTAAGTGTTTTGAAAACAAATAATTGTATGCATTATCCTGTTGTATCCCATATTTTATATTGTGTTTTGGAAAAAGGTTGTCATAAATGTTAGTTAATTAATCAAAAAATATTACTAAAGAAAACACATTTTTATGCGTATGTAAATTTATTCAGTTCTAAACATTAACTTTAGTCTTTCCTTCATGGATCTAAACTTTACCGCTGCCGGTATTTTTGTCTATATTTTTATAATATTTTCAGAATGTATGTGTTCTATTTTGGCCAAAGTAAGACAAAGTAAAAAACATCTGAAGTTGTCTTTATTTTTTAGTTTTAATGCCTTGATTTTAATAGTCCAGTGTGTCTGTCTATCTGTGTTGGCCCTGTGATGAGGTGGCGACTTGTCCAGGGTGTACGCCGCCTTCCGCCCTTTATGCAGCTGAGATAGGTTCCAGCACCCCCCGCGACCCCGAATGGGACAAGCGATAGAAAATGGATGGATGGACGGCCCGGCTGTGCACATATTTTCCTCCATGCGGCCCCTGAGATAAAATGAGTTTGACACCCCAGATATAGGTATATGTATAGGTATATACAGTATGTATAAAGATATATACAGTATATGTGTTTGTGTCTGACATACCAATACATGTTTTGATACGTTCTAATAAAATGTTATGATCGATGGTATGGAAAACAGCGCTGAGTACAATTAGCAGCAACATGGATGACCTATTAGCATCCATAGTTAGCAATATATCATTAGTCATTTTTGCGAGGGCTGTCGCCTTCGAGTGATTTGCCCTGAAAGCAGACTGAAAGGGTTCACAGAGATTGTTAGATGCCAAGTGTTCATTTAGCCGCTATTTTCTCGAGAATTTTTCGAGATAAAGGGAAGGTGGCTGGTAGTTTACCATGGAGTCAGGTTCAATGTTAGGTCTTTTGAGCAGAGGATGACTATCCGCTTTTTTCTTTCTTTAATTCCATGAATATCATTCACTACTTCTTCTTCTTCTTCTTTACACTCACTTTCTTCACACCCAGGCTTAGAAAAACAAAGTTATGTTCCTCCCTAACGCTAGCTATAAGATAAAGCTAGCTGTAAGATAAAGCTCACTGTACGCCAATGCTAGCAATAACGCTAGCTTTAAGAAAATGCTAGCTCAACATAATGCGAGCTATAAGCTAATGCTAACAGTAGGTTTATGCTAGCTATAAGCCAACAATCAACTCATGCCTAGATCAGCAGCAGCACTCTGTTGACCTAAAATTGTGTTTTTGTACAATAATATAACTTTGATCATTTAGAAATCATCAGTCAGACTCGTACATGCAAAAAATAAAAAATAAAATTGTTTTGTTATTTGCTTTTGGGGGCCCCCTGGTGGCTGCGGGGCTCTAAGCAAGCGCTTTGCTTATGTATAAGATAAATCTCACTGTAAGAAAATGTTAGCTCAACGTAATGCAAGCTATAAGCTAATAACAACAGTAGGTTTATGCTAGCTATAAGTTAACACGAGCTATAAGCCAAAACTAGCTATAAAATAATAGTAGCTATGAGATAACACCAGCTGTACGATAATGCTAGCGATAACGCCACCTATAAGATAAGGCAAGCTCAAGATAACGCAAGCTGTAAGCTAATGCTAGCTACAAGCTAATGGTAACCGTAGTTAATGCTAGCTATAAGCTAACATTAGCTATAAGATAATGCTAGCTATAAGCTAACACTAGCTTTAAGATAATGCAAGCTCAACATAACGCTAGCAATAAGCTAATGCTAGCTATAAGCTAATACTAGCAGTAAGTTAATGCTAGCTATAAGCTACCACTATAAGATAATGCTAGCTATAAGCTAACACTAGCTATAAGATAACATTAGCTATAAGATAATGCAAGATCAAGATAACGCTAGCAATAAGCTAATGCTAGCTATAAGCTAATGCCAGCTATAAGCTAATGCCAGCTATAAGCTAATGCTAACAGTAACTTAATGCTAGCTATAAGCTAACACTAAAAGATAATGCTAGCAATAAGCTAACACTAGCTATAAGGCAATGCAAGCTCAAGATAACACTAGCAATAAGCTAATGTGAACAGTAAGTTAATGCTAGCTATAAGCTAACACTATAAGATAATGCTAGCAATAAGCTAACACTAGCTATAAGGCAATGCAAGTTCAAGATAACACTAGCAATAAGTTAATGCTAGCTATAAGCTAATGCTATCCATAAGGTAATGCTAACAGTAAGTTAATGCTAGCAATAAGCTAACACTATAAGATAATGCTAGCTATAAGCTAACACTAGCTATAAGGCAATGCAAGCTCAAGATAAGGCTAGCAATAAGCTAATGCTAGCTATAAGCTAATGCGAACAGTGAGTTAATGCTAGCTATAAGCTAGCACTATAAGATAATGCTAGCAATAAGCTAACACTAGCTATAAGGCAAGCAAGTTCAAGATAACACTAGCAAAAGGCTAATGCTAGCTATAGGCTAATGCTAGCTATAAGCTAATGCTATCTATAAGCTAATGCTAACAGTAAGTTAATGCTAGCAATAAGCTAACACTATAAGATAATGCTAGCTATAAGCTAACACTAGCTATAAGATAATGCAAGCTCAAGATAATGCTAGCTGTGAGCTAATGCTCGCTATAAACTAATGCTAACAGTTAGCTAATGCTGAGAGCAGATGTATTGGTGGTATCCAACAGGGTTTTTTGACATTTACTAATGATGCTAATTGATAACATTTCTGCAAGCATGCTAAAAGCAAACAATTGCTGTAGCTGAGCTTCCATCTGAAATTGTTTTTTTCATCCTGAGTGGTTGTCTTATTTTCTTTGTGCTTTTCCTCCTCTGACTTTGTGCCAGATGTTCGATGGCCTGCTGGCTCAGTGTGGAAGTGTGGAGAACTGCGAACAAGGTAGGCTCTCCAGGTGAATGATGACATCATCACCTTCTTCTCCAACACCTTGCCATCAGTCCACTTTAGCTTTCTCAATAATAGCATTCAGAATGAAGAGAAAGTGTGTTTCAAGGAGATGTAGTATTTGTCAAAATAAATGTTTTCCATTCAGGGCCACAGACTGACCAATCAAAGGATGATCAAAATACAAATGAACTAAAAAAAAGAAAGCTAGCATACTATGCTAACAAGCTTAAAATGGCAGTTAGCATAAGTAAAATACTAAAATGTATGACATGATACTTGCTAAATTAGGTAACAAAGCTAGCATGTTAACATTATTACGTTATTATGCGGTGTATACCTGAAAATTTGTGTAAGATGCTAACATTAGCATGCATCAAGTATGGAAATATGACTGAGATGTATACCTGCAAATTTGGCTAAAAAAGCTAGCATGCTAACGTTAGCATGCTAACAGGGGTCATTTGTCAAGTAACAAAACATTTGACACTAAGGTATGCACTTGCAAAATTAGCAAAAAGAAAGTTAGCATGCTAAAATTTGAATAGTGAATAATGTCACACTTTCACTTTCTCTTTCCCGCAGTCAACACGGACAGCGAGACTGCAGTGGTGAACGTTACGTACGCCTCCCGCGAACACGCCAGGCAGTAAGTCTTCACTTCCTGCACGCCGCCACAATCTTTGGCAACAAACAATGTTGCTAAAGATTGTTTACAAAATGTTTAAATGTCATCTGTTACACGTCATGGCCCAAAAAATGTCACAATTATTTACAAAGATTGTCTATAAAATGTTTAAATGTCATCATGTTTTAATTTTCCTGAAGGAATCAATAAAGTACTATCTATCTATCTATCTATCTATCTATCTATCTATCTATCTATCTATCTATCTATCTATCTATCTATCTATCTATCTGTTACACATCATGTCCAAAATAATCACAATTTTTTTACAAAGATTGTCTATAAAATATGTAAATGTTGTCTGTTAAACGTCATCGCCAAAATATTCATCACAATTATTTGCAAAGATTGTCTATAAAATGTTTAAATGTTGTCTGTTACACTGACGGCCATTATAATCATCACAATTATTTACAAAGATTGTCTATAAAGTGTTTGAATGTTGTCTGTTAAACGTCGTCGCCAAAATATTCATCACAATTATTTACAAAAATTGTCTATAAAATGTTTGAATGTCGTCTGTTACACGTAAGGGCCAAAATAATCATCACAATTATTTACAAAGATTGTCTATAAAGTGTTTAAATGTCATCCGTTACACGTCATGGCCAAAATAATGATCAAAATTATTTACAAAGATTGTCGATAAAATGTTTAAATGTCGTCTGTTACACGTCATGGCCAAAATAATCCATCCATTCATCCATTTTCTACCGCTTGTCCCTTTTGGGGTTGTAGGGGGTCGCTGGAGCATATCTCAGCTGCCTTCGCGCGGAAGGCGGCGTACACCCTGGAAATGTCGCCACATCATCGCAGGGCCAAAATACATATCACAATTATTTGCAAAGATTGTCCATAAAGTGTTTAAATGTTGTCTGTTACACGTCATGGCCAAAATAGTAATCACAATTATTACAAAGATTGTCTATAAAATGTTTAAATGTTGTCTGTTACACCTCATCGCCAAAATAGTCATCAACATTTATTTACAAAGATTGTCTGTAAAGTGTTTCAATGTCATCTGTTACACGTCATGACCAAAATAGTAATCACAATTATTACTAAGATTGTCTATAAAATGTTTAAATGTTGTCTGTTACACATCATCGCCAAAATAATCATCACAATTATTTACAAAGATTGTCTGTAAAGTGTTTAAAGGTTTGCTGTCACACCGTCATGACCAAAATAATCATCACAATTATTTATAAAGATTGTCTATAAAATGTTTAAATGTCGTCTGTTACACGTCATGGCCAAAAAAATCATCACAAGTATTTACAAAGATTGTCTATAAAGTGTTTTAATGTCGTCTGTTACAAGTCATGACCAAAATAATAATCACAATTATTTACAAAGATTGTCTATAAAATGTTTAAATTTCGTCTGTTACATATGATGGCCAAAATATTAATCACAATTATTTGCAAAGATTGTCTATAAAGTGTTTAAATGTTGTCTGTTACACGTCATGGCCAAAATAATGATCACAATCGTTTACAAAGATTGTCTATAAAGTGTTTAAATGTCGTCTGTTACGCGCCGTTGCCAACATATTCTTCACAATTATTTACAAAGATTGTCTATGAAATGTTTAAAGGTTGTCTGTTACACGTCATGGCCAAAATAATAATCATATTTGTTTACAATGATTGTCTATAAAATGTTTGCTGTTTCACCGTCATGACCAAAATAATCATCACAATTATCTACAAAGATTGTCTACAAAATGTTTAAATGTCTGTTACACGCCATGGCCAAAATAATCATCACAATTATTTGCAAAGATTGTATATAAAGTGTTTAAATGTTCTCTGTTATTTGTCATGGCCAAAGTAATCATCACAATTATTTACAAAGATTGTCTATAAAGTGTTTAAATGTTGTCTGTTGCACACCATGGCCAAAATATTAATCACAATGATTTGCAAAGATTGTCTATAAAGTGTTTAAATGTTGTCTATTACACGTCATGGCCAAAATAATGATCAAAATCGTTTACAAAGATTGTCTATAAAGTGTTTAAATGTCGTCTGTTACGCGCCATTGCCAAAATATTCTTCACAATTATTTACAAAGATTGTCTATGAAATGTTTATTGTTGTCTTTTACACATCATGGTCGAAATAATAATCATATTTGTTTACAAAGATTGTCTATAAAATGTTTAAATGTTTGCTGTTTCACCGTCATGACCAAAATAATCCTCACAATTATCTACAAAGATTGTCTACAAAATGTTTAAATGTCTGTTACACGTCATGGCCAAAATAATCATCACAGTTATTTACAAAGATTGTCTACAAAATGTTTAAATGTCGTCTGTTACACGTCATGGCCAAAATAATCATCACAATTATTTGCAAAGATTGTCTATAAACTGTTAAAATGTTGTCTGTTATTTGTCATGGCCAAAGTAATCATCACAATTATTTACAAAGATTGTCCATAAAATGTTTAAATGTCATCTGTTACACATTATGGCCGAAATAATCATCACAATTATTTACAAAGATTGTCTATAAAATGTTTAAATGTCGTCTGTTACACGCCATGGCCAAAATAATCATCACAATTATTAACAAAGATTGTCTATAAAGTGTTTAAATGTTGTCTGTTATTTGTCTTGGCCAAAGTAATCATCACAATTATTTACAAAGATTGTCTATAAAATGTTTAAATGTCGTCTGTTACACGTCATGGCCAACATAATCACCACAATTATTTATTAAGATTGTCTATAAAATGTTAATGTCATCTGTTTCACGTCATAGCCAAACTAATCCTCACAATTATTTGCGAAGATTGTCTATAACATGTTTGACCACACAAAACAAACCATCATATTAGTTCTTACCACCATGTTTTGTAGCAAATTGCAACAAAACTGTCATTTCTGGAAACAAGCGCCCCCCTGTGGATATTTGATGGAACTACATCCAAATGTACCATCCATCTATCCATCCATTTTTTACCACTTGTCCCTAATGTCTACAAATATCTCATCTTTACAAGTGTACCTATGTTGACATACATTAATACACATATATGTGTATTAATACACATTTTGTGTTTCTGCTAAACATTGCTGAGTAGCAAATTAATCGTTTTTTGAAATGTTTGCAAACATTTCATGAATTTACAGTAAATAACTATCTATTATTCATAATAATAATAATAATAATGAACAAAGTGTTTTGTTATTTTTCTTCAGCAATAATAGCAGACAATGTGACAATATCACCAAAATAATAAAATGGTTTCGTTTTCATGAAATAGTCCATAGTGCAAAATAAGTAAAGTGCAAAAGCCAAAAGCAGTGAAGTTGTCACGTTGTGTAAATGTTAAATAAAAAGAGAATACAATGATTTTCAAATCCTTTTCAACTTATATTCAATTGAATAGACTGCAAAGATCAGATATTTACGGTTCACACTGAAAAACGTATTTATTTATTTATTGCCAATAATCATATAGCAACAGCAACACCTTGCAAAAAAAATTGTCAGAGGGGTATTTTTAAAAATGTGTTACATGGCTTTTCCTTTTAACAACACACAGTAAATGTTTGGGAACTGAGGAGACACATTTTTGAAGTGGAATACTTTCCCATTCTTGCTTTGATGTACAACTTAAGTTGTTCAACAGTTCGGGGTCTCCGTTGTGGTATTTTAGGCTTCATAATGCGCCATACATTTTCAATGGGAGACAGGTAGGCCAGTCTAGTACCCACACTCTTTCACTATGAAGACACGCTGTTGTAACGCATGGCTTGGCATTGTCTTGCTGAAATAAGCAGGGGCGACCATGATAATGTTGCTTGGATGGCAACATGTGTTGCTCAGAAACCTGTATGTGCCTTTTAGCATTAATGGTGCCTTCATAGATGTGTAAGTTACCCATGCCTTGGGCACTAATACACCCCCATACCATCACAGATGCTGGCTTTTCAACTGTGTGCCTATAACAATCCGGATGGTTATTTTCCTCATGGTTCCAGAGGACGCAACGTCCACAGTTTCCAAAAGCAGTTCGAAATGTGGACTCGTCAGACCACAGAACACTTTTCCACTTTGCATCAGTCCATATTAGATGAGCTCGGGCCCAGCGAAGCCGGCGGCGTTTCTGGGTGTTGTTGATGAATGGCTTTGGCTTTGTATAGTAGAGTTTTAACTTGCACTTACAGTTGTAGTGACCAACTGTTGTTACTGACCGTGGTTTTCTAAAGTGTTCCAGAGCCCATGTGGTGAGTGATATCCTTTACACACTGATGACTTTTTTTGACTGCCTGAGGTATCGAAGGTAAATAATATAATCGCTCACGTGGAGTAATTTCTCCAGATTCTCTGAACCTTTTGATGATATTACGGAGCGTAGATGGGGAAATCCCTAAATTCCTTGCAATAGTTGGTTGAGAAATGTTGCTCTTTAACTGTTGGACAATTTTTTGACAAAGTGGTGACCCTTGCCCCATCCTTCTTTGTGAATGACTGAGCATTTCATGGAAGCTGCTTTTATACCCAATCATGGCACCCACCTTTTCCTAATTAGCCTGTTCACCTGTGGGATGTTCCAAATAAGTGTTTGATGAGCATTCCCCAACTTTATCAGTCTTTTTTGCCATTTGTGCCAGCTTTTTTGAAACATGTTGCAGGCATCAAATTCCAAATGAGCTAATATTTGCAAAAAATAACAGTTTTCCAGTGTGAACATAAAGTATCATATCTTTGCAGTCTATTCAATTGAATATAAGTTGCAAATGATTTGTAAATCATTGTATTCTCTTTTTATTTACCATTTGCACAATGTGCCAACTTCACTGGTTTTGGATTTTTTAAGGAAAGGAGACATTTTGTGGAAGTAAGCAGAAAATATGGCTCAATACATATTCATATAATATGGTCTTAGTCCGATACGGACACCAATCCATATGTCGAGCCAAACAATTTTGTATTTAATCCAGTGGTTGTAAACTTTGTTCACCAAGTAGAACCTCAAAACACTTGGCTCTCCATGTACCACCATAATGACCCAAATGACAGTAGAGTAGCGTATTATGCCCAAGTATTCATTAAGTACCACCATAATGACAACATTAAAATACAGTAATTTAGTAGCCCTAAGTAT
This sequence comes from Nerophis ophidion, assembly GCF_033978795.1. Classification (NCBI taxonomy): domain Eukaryota; kingdom Metazoa; phylum Chordata; class Actinopteri; order Syngnathiformes; family Syngnathidae; genus Nerophis; species Nerophis ophidion. Next base: position 30,696,632 of record NC_084617.1, read on the forward strand.
TCACTAAGTACCACCATAATGACAACATTAAAATAATGTGGTGTAGTACACGTAAGTGTTCACTAAGTACCACTGTAGTGTAGTAGACCTAAGTATTCATTAAGTAACACCATTATGACAACATTAAAATACAGTAGTGTAGTAGACCTAAGTATTAATTAAGTACCACCATAATGACAACATTAAAATATTGTAGTATAGTAGCCCTAAGTATTTATTAAGTACCATTATAATAACAACATAAAATACAGTAGTGTAGTAGACCTAAGTATTCATTAAGTACCACCATAATGAGAACATTAAAAACTGTAGTGTAGTAGCCCTAAGTATTCATTAAGTACCACTATAATGACAACATTAAAATACAGTAGTGTATTACAGTGGTTCTCAACCTTTTTTCAGGGATGTACCGCCTGTGAACATTTTTTAAATTCAAGTACCCCCTAATCAGAGCAAAGCATTTTTGGTTGAAAAAAAAATAAAAAAATAAAATACAGCACTATGTCATCAGTTTCTGATTTATTAAATTGTATAACAGTGCAAAATATTGCTCTTTTGTAATGGTCTTTCTTGAACTATTTGGAAAAAAAGGCATAAAAATAACTAAAGACTTATTGAAAAATAAACAAGTGATATAATTATAAATAAAGATTTCTACACATAGAAGTAATCATCAACTTAAAGTGCCCTCTTTGGGGATTGTAATAGAGATCCATTTGGATTTATGAACTTAATTCTAAAAAATTTTTTTCACAAAAATAGAAATCTTTAACATCAATATTTATGGAACATGTCCACAAAAAAATATAGCTGTCAACACTGAATATTGCATTGTTGCATTTCTTTTCACAGTTTATGAACTTACATTCATATTTTTTCGAAGTATTATTCAATAAATATATTTATAAAGGATTTTTGAATTGTCGCTATTTTTAGAATATTTTTCAAAAATCTCACGTACCCCTTGGCATACCTTCAAGTACCCCCAGGGGTACGCGTACCCCCATTTGAGAACCACTGGTGTAGTAGACCTAAGTATTCATTAAGTACCACCATAATGACAACATTAAAATACTCTAGTATAGTAGCCCTAAGTATTCATTAAGTACCAATATAATGACAAAATTAAAATACAGTAGTGCAGTAGACCTAAGTATTCATTAAGAACCACCATAATGACAACATTAAAATACAGTAGTGTAGTAGACCTAAGTATTCATTAAGTACCACTATAATGACAACATTAAAATACAGTAGTGTAGTAGACCTAAGTATTCATTAAGTACCACCATGATGACAACATTAAAATACTGCAGTGTAGTAGCCCTAAGTATTCATTAAATACCACTATAATGACAACATTAAAATACAGTAGTGTAGTAGACCTAAGTATTTATTAAGTACCACTATAATGACAACATTCAAATACAGTAGTGTAGTAGACCTAAGTATTCATTAAGTACGACCATAATGACAACATTAAAGTCCAGTAGCGTAGTAGACCTAAGTATTCATTAAGTACCACCATAATGACAACATTAAAATACTGTAGTGTAGTAGCCCTAAGTATTCATTAAGTACCACTATAATGACAACATTAAGATACAGTAGTGTAGTAGACCTTAGTATTCATTATGTACCACCATAATGACAACATTAAAATACTGTAGTGTAGTACCCCTAAGTATTCATTAAGTACCACCATAATGAAAAAATTAAAATACAGTAGTGTAGTAGACCCAAGTATTCATTAAGTACCACCATAATGACAACATTAAAATACTGTAGTGCAGTAGACCTAAGTATTCATTAAGTACCACCATAATGACAACATTAAAATACTGTAGTGTAGTAGACCTAAGTATTCATTAAGTACCACCATAATGACAACATTAAAATACTGTAGTATAGTAGCCCTAATTATTCATTAAAAAACACTATAATGACAACATTAAAATACAGCAATGTAGTACACCTAAGTATTCATTAAGAACCACCATAATGACAAAATTAAAATAGAGTAGTGTAGTAGACCTAAGTATTCATTAGGTACCACATAATGACAACATTAAAATACTGTAGTGTAGTAGCCCTAAGTATTCATTAAGTACCACTATAATGACAACATTAAAATACAGTAGTGTAGTAGACCTTAGTATTCATTATGTACCACCATAATGACAACATTAAAATACTGTAGTGTAGTACCCCTAAGTATTCATTAAGTACCACCATAATGAAAAAATTAAAATACAGTAGTGTAGTAGACCCAAGTATTCATTAAGTACCACCATAATGACAACATTAAAATACTGTAGTGCAGTAGACCTAAGTATTCATTAAGTACCACCATAATGACAACATTAAAATACTGTAGTGTAGTAGACCTAAGTATTCATTAAGTACCACCATAATGACAACATTAAAATACTGTAGTATAGTAGCCCTAATTATTCATTAAAAAACACTATAATGACAACATTAAAATACAGCAATGTAGTACACCTAAGTATTCATTAAGAACCACCATAATGACAAAATTAAAATAGAGTAGTGTAGTAGACCTAAGTATTCATTAGGTACCACATAATGACAACATTAAAATACTGTAATGTAGGAGCCCTAAGTATTCATTAAGTACCACTATAATGACAACATTAAAATACAGTTGTGTAGTAGACCTAAGTATTCATTAAGTACCACCATAATGACAACATTAAAATACAGTAGTGTAGTAGCCCTAAGTATTCATTAAGTACCACTATAATGACAACATTAAAATACAGTAGTGTAGTAGACCTAAGTATTCATTAAGTACCACTATAATGACAACATTAAAATACAGTAGTGTAGTAGACCTAAATATTCATTAAGTACCACCATAATGACAACATTAAAATACTGTAGTATAGTAGCCCTAAGTCCCTAAGTATTCATTAAGTACCACTATAATGACATCATTAAAATACAGTAGTGTAGTAGACCTAATTATTTATTAAGTACCACCATAATGACAACATTAAAATACTGTAGTATAGTAGCCCTAATTATTCATTAAAAACCACTATAATGACAACATTAAAATACAGTAATGTAGTACACCTAAGTATTCATTAAGAACCACCATAATGACAAAATTAAAATAGAGTAGTGTAGTAGACCTAAGTATTCATTAGGTACCACATAATGACAACATTAAAATACTGTAATGTAGGAGCCCTAAGTATTCATTAAGTACCACTATAATGACAACATTAAAATACAGTTGTGTAGTAGACCTAAGTATTCATTAAGTACCACCATAATGACAACATTAAAATACAGTAGTGTAGTAGCCCTAAGTATTCATTAAGTACCACTATAATGACAACATTAAAATACAGTAGTGTAGTAGACCTAATTATTTATTAAGTACCACCATAATGACAACATTAAAATACTGTAGTTTAGTAGCCCTAAGTATTCATTAAGTACCACTATAATGACAACATTAAAATACAGTAGTGTAGTAGATCTAAGTATTCATTAAGTACCACCATAATCACAACATTAAAATACAGTAGTGTAGTAGATCCAAGTATTCATTAAGTACCACCATAATGACAACATTAAAATACTGTAGTGTAGTAGCCCTAAGTATTCATTAAGTACCACTATAATGACAACATTAAAATACGGTAGTGTAGTAGACCTAAGTATTAAGTACCACCATAATGACAACATTAAAATACTGTAGTATAGTAGCCCTAAGTCCCTAAGTATTCATTAAGTACCACTATAATGACAACATTAAAATACAGTCGTGTAGTAGACCTAATTATTAAGTACCACCATAATGACAACATTAAAATACTGTAGTCTAGTAGCCCTAAGTATTCATTAAGTACCACTATAATGACAACATTAAAATACAGTAGTGTAGTAGATCTAAGTATTCATTAAGTACCACCATAATGACAACATTAAAATACAGTAGTGTAGTAGATCTAAGTATTCATGAAGTACCACCATAATGACAACATCAAAATACGGTAGTGTAGTAGACCTAAGTATTAATTAAGTACCACCATAATGACAACATTAAAATACTGTAGTATAGTAGCCCTAAGTCCTTAAGTATTCATTAAGTATCACTAGAATGACAACATTAAAATACAGTAGTGTAGTAGACCTAATTATTTATTAAGTACCACCATAATGACAACATTGAAATACTGTAGTTTAGTAGCCCTAAGTATTCATTAAGTACCACTATAATGACAACCTTAAAATACAGTAGTGTAGTAGACCTAAGTATTCATTAAGTACCACCATAATGACAACACTAAAGTTCAGTAGCATCGTAGACCTAAGTACTCATTAAGTACCACCATAATGACAACATCAAAGTCCAGTAGCATAGTAGACCTAAGTATTCATTAAAAACAAGGCAGAGGTCTATTTAGTAGTTTTGGCCACTGTGACACTGTTTAAATATTGAATTAGGGGATGATTCTCTGGCTCACCACTAGATGGAGCCCTCTAGCACTGGTGATGTAATGATGTAGTTACGTTATGATGCAATCCATGCTTGCGTATGTCATCCGTGGTCCTTCATGTCTCAGTGCCATCCAGAAACTGAATGGGTACCAGCTGGAGAGCAACACTCTACAGGTGTCCTACATTCCCGATGACAGCTCTGACCCGGACGGAGACCACCGGGGGCCCGACAACGGCCGCCGCCCCGGTTACGGGCCCCGCGGCGGTCCTCGCAGCGGCTCCCCGAACTCAGGGATCCCGAACAAACTTCAGCACGGCGACATTCCTCTGAGGCTTCTTGTACCCACGCAGTACGTGGGCGCCATCATCGGCAAGGAGGGAGCCACCATTCGCAACATCACCAAGCAGACGCAGAGCAAGTCAGTGTTGGCCGCCATTTTGTAACTTCCAAAATGTACACTGCTGTGTTCAGGAATATTAGTATTTATAAAATACATACATACATACATACATACATTGAAATGTATGTACCAAGAAAATGAGGTAGTACCTGTGCACCTACATACATGTCATTATAAACAATATGATGTTCTGTAGCTAGAACATGAGGTAGCACCTGTGTTCTACATACATTTCATTATAAACAATGCATACTTGCCAACCTTGAGACCTCCGATTTCAGGGGGTTTGGGGGGCGTGGTCGGGGGTGGAACGCGGGGTGTTGTTGGGGGCGGGGGGTGGTGGGGGGCATGGTTAAGAGTCAAATATTTAGTACATATATATTAAATATGTATATATATATATATATATATATATATATATATATAAAATACTTAACTTTCAGTGAATTCTAGCTATATATATATATATATATATATATATATATATATATATATATATATATACATATATATATACACATATATATATAAGTAAAATAAATACTTGAATTTCAGTGTTCATTTATTTACACATATACACACACACATAACACTCATTTACTCATTGTTGAGTTAAGGGTTGAAATGTCCATCTTTGTTCTATTCTCTGTCACTATTTTTCTAACCACAGCTAGACTCTCTGGCAGAGGAGAAATCTAGCAAAACTCCTAGCCATGATGGACAATACCTCCCAACCACTACACTCGGACCTTGCGGAGAGAATGAGCACGTTCAGTGGAAGACTCAGACTCCCAAAATGTAACACGGAATGACACAGGAGGTCATTCATACCGACAGCCATCCGACTGTATAATGCATATGTTCCTTGACTGGACTTAATTGTAGAATATATGTAGAATATATTTATATTATCTATATATTATATATATTATATTATTCATTGTTTATTGAGAACAAACTGTGGTGCTGAATTAAATAAAGTACATTGTATTCCACATTATATTCTATTCTATGTACAGTAGATGGCAGTATTGTCCTGTTTGAGTGTCACAAGTTCACAACATTGGAGCTTACAGCAGACAAACTGCTTTACGGTAGACAAAAATATGACTGCTGTTGTTGTGTGTTGTTACCGCGCTGGGAGGACTTTAATGAAACTGCCTAAAAACAAACCCACATGAGAAACTAAGAACTCGCCCTTGATAATTCTACAGTTATAACGTCATTGGGCAGACACGTACTTTATACTGTGGGAAAGCGGGCGTGAAAACAGACTGTCGACACCTCACTCAGGTCCGCTTGGAGCTGGAGGGGGGCTTTGAATTTCGGGAGATTTTTGGGAGACAATTTGTCCTGGGAGGTTTTCGGGAGAGGCGCTGAATTTTGGGAGTCCACCGGAAAATCCGGGAGGGTTGGCAAGCAATAAACAATGTGATGTGCTGTAGCGAGAACATGAGGTAGTACCTGTGTTCTACATACATATCCTTATAAACAATATGATATGCTGAAGCAAGAACATGAGGTAGCACCTGTGTTCTACATACATATCCTTATAAACAATATGATATGCTGAAGCAAGAACATGAGGTTGCACCTGTTTTCTACATACATTTCATTATAAACAATGTGATGTGCTGTAGCAAGAACATGAGGTAGCACCTGTGTTCTACATACATGTCATAAACAATATGTTATAGCAAGAACATGAGGTAGCATCTGTTTTTTTACATACATTTCATTATAAATAATTTGATGTGCTGTAGTAAGAACATGAGGTAGCACCTGTGTTCTACATACATAAACAATCTGATGTCATGTTGCAAGAACATAAGGTAGCACCTGTGTTCTAAATACATGTATTCCCTGACTGCAGGATCGACGTTCATCGTAAAGAGAACGCAGGCGCTGCTGAAAAGTCCATCAGCATCCATTCCACTCCTGAGGGCTGCTCTGCCGCTTGCCAGATGATCTTAGATATCATGCAGCAGGAGGCCAAGGATACCAAGACGTAAGTTGAAGACATTTTGTAAGGCAAGAACACATATGGTTTTCTTTTTGTACGCATTCTAATGTGTAAATAAACTCTAGCAAGAGTCAGCTAACGATGGAGACATGGACCTCACATAAAGTCCTCTCAAAAACCTCCATCAATGTTCTGTATACATGCTGTAAGTATAGATGTAGTATCTAGTGACATTCATAATAACATGTAATATTTACATATTTTCCTCATTTTAAGCATACACAGACGGATCACAACGTTCACTTTCCCTTCGACATAAACAATATTACTAATCATGGCAGACTTGATGACAGACAACAAAAGGACAAATGATGATCCAGAAACCTGAGCCTGAACATAAGGAGGATGATCTACAAATGCAGCTTTAGTCAAACACTAAGTATCATATAGCAGTATTGCTAAGTTCTAAACAAGATATACATAATAAAAAATCACTTACTGTACAATGTCTGTTCTCACTGGGATAACGACTGGTGGGATGTTTATATCTTCCTGTTTACATCAACAATTCATCATAATCTGCACAAAGGGTGAAAACAAGTTTTTGTGTGTCTTTTTGGCCATCAGTGGGTCTAAATTGGCTGTCAAAGTTAACCAACTTGTGGGTTTATGTCCCCAGCCTTCTACTATCCAGGTGAGAGGCGTGATTTATCATCTAGAATTAACTTTCACCAACTCAGAGGCCATGCAGCAGCTCAATATGTCAATATAGCAGCATAAGCTAGTTAGCACTCTGTTAAAACTGAAAGTAAAACCCTGTGTTAGCACATATAATAACAATATTGGTAATGCGTGTTAATATTCAGGTCATGACATGTAAATGGAGGATTAGTGGTGTTTTTTAGAGAACTTTATGTGCACATTAGTGTACTCCCTTTAGATGTGTTGTTAGCCACCTCCACCTCGCAGTATTTTACGATTTAGAATGCAAAAACCAGGGAAAACCTATGTGTTCTTGTCCTTCATAAGGCTTGTAAATGATAGGTTAAAGAAAAAAAAAGAGCAGTTCCCCTTTAAAGGGACTATATATACTAAATATTCTGTTGTTTTTTTTCATTGTGGATCTCAACTTCATGTTTCTTTGTCACCAAGTGCTGACGAGGTTCCTCTGAAGCTTCTCGCCCACAATAACTTTGTCGGACGCCTCATCGGGAAGGAAGGACGCAACCTGAAGAAAGTCGAGCAGGACACCGACACCAAGATCACCATTTCGCCGTAAGAAAAACACACACACAAACACGCACGCACACACTGGTACTTTTGTGTCGCTCATGTGCAAATAAAATTGTTAAACAATAACATCTAATTTATTAACTTCAGCTGACAACTCTGCTGTCCACTTGTTATATCTGGTTTTCTTACACTTTGGAGTCTCATTTGCAAGTTTTGTATTGTAGACTTTGCTTGTAACTCAGTAGTCTTTATTTATATAGCACCTTAAGACTGTGTACAGTTCTGTACAGGACACACAAAAAAATTAAATCTGTAAAACAGTGAATAATACAATAAACAGTAACGGAATGGCAGCAATACAGTGTGTTGCTGTATTTAGGAAGTAGTCTTTGCCATTAAGTAGAATGCGCCAGTCTTGTGTTTTGTCGAGCCCTACAAAGTGTTTATATTTGGTAAGTATTGTACTTGTCACGCAGCAGCTGTTTGGCTGTAATGTGCATTTTAGTTTTAGTTTTCATCCCCATGTAAAATGGCTAATGCTAATCATGGCAAATCCAGCGTAAATTAGCATGCTGCTAGCACAATTAAAAAAATGGTCCCTTCTTGCTTCACCGACATGAAAAATCGTTACGTTTCCACGCCAGTTACTTGATCAGGTTTTGAGTCTGCAGCCTGCGTGCAACTATGCTAGCGTGTGATTTCATGCGGTAGTACAGACAGAATTTGTCAGGTATTTTTAAAAGTAGCAAACTGGCAGCCATTTTGAGTCAACGGTTGTTTGCGTGACGGGTCCCAACGAGGAGTGTGTGCTGTGCCAAGTCTTCAGGATCTGACGCTGTACAACCCAGAGAGAACCATCACAGTGAAAGGGTCCATGGAGGCCTGCTGCCAGGCTGAGGTGGAGATCATGAAGAAAGTGAGAGAGGCCTACGACAACGACGTTGCCGCCATGAACGTAAGTAGAGTTCGTACGAGGTTGGAGAAGAAGTCCGAGGGGTGCAACCTGATGATTTCTCCACAGCAACAGACTCACCTGATACCTGGGCTCAACCTGGGAGCCTTGGGCCTCTTCCCTTCCTCCTCCAATATGCCTCCACCGCCATCAGGGAACCAGGTCCCCGGGGCCCCTTACAGTTGTTTTGGGGTAAGACCAACTATCTTTCATTGGACCTCTGGAAACCTCATGTATATGTGCTATGTTGGTTATGCAAATGCTTGTCAATCAGTTTACAATCCTTTTTATTATCCAATTATTAGAAGGGGTTTAGCCCAGATATATTCTGTATTTCACATGTCAATACTGACTTTTATGTTTACAATCGTCTTTATTATATAATTATTAGAAGGGATTTAGCCAATACTGACTTTTTCAAACCCTGTTTCCATATGAGTTGGGAAATTGTGTCAGATGTAAATATAAACAGAATACAATGATTTGCAAATCATTTTCAACCCACATTCAATTGAATGCACTACAAAGACAAGCTATTTGATGTTCAAACTGATGAACACAATTTCAACACAATTTCCCAATTCAAATGGAAACAGGGTTTGTATACTGACTTTTAAGTTTACAATCCTTTTTATTATCTAATTGTTAGGAGAGATTTAGCCCAGATATATTCTGTATTTCACATGTCAAGACTGACTTTTATGTTTACAATTGTTTTTATTATGTAATTATTAGGAGGGATTTAGACCAGATATTTTCTATATTTCACATGTCAATCCCGACTTTTGTTTACAATCGTTTTTATCATCGAATTAGCCCAGATATATATTGTATTTCACATGTCAATACTGACTTTTATGTTTATAATAATTTTTATTATTGAATTATTGGAAGGGATTTAGCCCAGATATATTCTGTATTTCACATGTCAATACTGACTTTTAAGTTTACAAGCCTTTTTATTAAGTAATTGTTAGGAGGGATTTAGCCCAGATATATTCTCTATTTCACAAGTCAACAGTGACTTTTATGATTACAATAATTTTTATTATCTAATTATTAGGAAGGACTTAGCCCAGATATATTCTGTATTTCACATGTCAATATCGACTTTTATGTTTACAATCGTCTTTATTATCTAATTATTAAAAGGGATTTAGACCAGATATTTTGTATATTTCACATGTCAATGCTGACGTTTGTTTACAATCATTTTTATTATCTAATTAGTAGGAGGGATTTCGCCCAGATTTATTCTGTTTTTCACATGTCAATACTGACTTTTATGTTTACAATAATTTTATTATCTAATTATCAGGAAGGATTTAGCCCAGATGTATTCTGTATTTCACATGTCAATACTGACTTTTATGTTTACAATCGTTTTTATTATCTCATTGTTGTGAGGGATTTAGCCCAGATATATTCTCTATTTGACATGTCAATGCTGACTTTTATGTTTACCATCGTCTTTATTATCTAATTATTAGAAGGGATTTAGACCAGATATTTTTTTTATATTTCGCAGTTCAATACTGACCTTTATGTTTACAACAAATTTGATTATCTAATTATTAGGAGGGATTTAGCCCAGATATATTCTGTATTTCACATGTCAATACTGACTTTTATGTTTACCACCGTCTTCATTATCTAATTATTACAAACCCCGTTTTCATATGAGTTGGGAAATTGTTTTAGATGTAAACATAAACGGAATACAAGGATTTGCAAATCAATTTCAACCCATATTCAGTTGAATATGCTACAAAGATAAAATATTTTCCTGAAGGAAATCTCCTGAAGGAATCAATAAAGTACTATCTATCTATTTGATGTTCAAACTAATAAAAATCTTTTTTTTTTGCAATTAATCATTAACTTTAGAATTTGATGCCAGCAACACGTGACAAAGAAGTTGGGAAAGGTGGCAATAAATACTGATCAAATTGAGGAATGCTCATCAAATACTTATTTGGAACATCCCACAGGTGTGCAGGCTAATTGGGAACAGGTGGGTGCCATGATTGGGTATAAAAACATCCATCCATCCATCCATTTCTACCACTAATTCCCTTTGGGGCTGCGGGGGGCGCTGGTGCCTATCTCAGCTACAATCGGGCGGAAGGCGGTGTACACCCTGGACAAGTCGCCATCTCATCGCAGGGTATAAAAACAGCTTCCCAAAAAAAGCTCAGTCTTTCACAAGAAAGGATGGGGCGAGGTTCACCCCTTTGTCCACAACTGCGTGAGCAAATAGTCAAACAGTTTAAGAACAACGTTTCTCAAAGTACAATTGCAAGAAATTTAGGGATTTCAACATCTACGAGCCATAATATCATCAAAAGGTTCAGAGAATCTAGAGAAATCACTCCACGTAAGCCGCATGGCCGGAAACCAACATTGAATGACCGTGACCTTCGATCCCTCAAACGGCACTGTATCAAAAACCAACATCAATCTCTAAAGGCTATCACCGCATGGGCTCAGGAACACTTCAGAAAACCACTGTCATTAAATACAGTTCGTCTTTACATCTGTAAGTGCATGTTAAAGCTCTACTATGCAAAGCGAAAGCCATTTATCAACAACATCCAGAAACGCCGCCGGCTTCTCTGGGCCCGAGATTATCTAAGATGGACTGATTCAAAGTGGAAAAGTGTTCTGTGGTCTGACGAGTCCACATTTCAAACTGTTTTTGGAAATATTCGACATTGTGTCATTCGGACCAAAGGGAAAGCGAACCATCCAGACTGTTATTGACGCAAAGTTCTAAAGCCAGCATCTGTGATGGTATGGGGGTGTATTAGTGCCCAAGGCATGGGTAACTTACACATTTGTGAAGGCACCATTAATGCTGAAAGGTACATACAGGTTTTGGAACAACATATGCTGCCTATAAGCGCCGTCTTTTTCATGGACGCCCCTGCTTACTTCAGCAAGACAATGCCAAGCCATATTCAGCACGTGTTACAACAGCGTGGCTTCGTAAAAAAAGAGCGCGGGTACTTTCCTGGCCCGCCTGCAGTCCAGACCTGTCTCCCAACGAAAATGTGTGGCGCATTATGAAGCGTAAAATACGACAGCGGAGACCCCGGACTGTTGAACGGCTGAAGCTCTACATAAAACAAGAATGGGAAAGAATTCCACTTTCAAAGCTTCAACAATTATTTTCCTCAGTTCCCAAACGTTTATTGAGTGTTGTTAACAGAAACGGTGATGTAACACAGTGGTGAACATGCCCTTTCCTAACTACTTTGGCACGTGTTGCAGCCATGAAATTCTAAGTTAATTATTATTTGCAAAACAAAAATAAACTTTTTGAGTTTGAACATCAATATATTGTCTTTGTAGTGCATTCAACTGAATATGGGTTGAAAAGTATTTGCAAATCATTCTGGTCCGTATATATTTACATCTAACACAATTTCCCAACTCATATGGAAACGGGGTTTGTAGAAGGGATTTAGACCAGATATATTCTATATTTCACATGTCAATGCTGACCTTTGTTTACAATCATTTTTATTGTCTAATTATTAGGAGGGATTTAGCCCAAAGATAATCTGTATTTCACATAACAATACTGACTTTTATGTCTACAATCGTTTTTATTATTTAATTATTATGAGGGATTTAGTCTAGATATATTCTGTATTTCATTGATGAATAAACAGTGCATTCATAAAATATTCAAAGTATTCACGTTTTTTTAACTTATTTTTTTGTCCTGTCCAGCTTCTCAGGCAAATCATATACTGTAGTTGATGTAGATGCCCATATCGGTTGTTCAAATTTACTTTACAAAAGAAAAGTGTAGGATATTTCTCTTGTTCCCTTATTTAAATTTGACTTCATTAAATTTATTTATATTATCATTTGGTGCAACTGGGCCTTAGCAGGAGGGGATAGTAAGAGAAAAAAAGGAAGACAGAGGGGGAGATTGTGGGGATAAGAGGGGGATTAGACAGAGAAACAAAAACAACAACAGCCAACACAACAATAACAAAAAAACAACAAAAATAGAACAACACCAGCACATACGATATGTACAAATGATCGTAAAACTGATAGCAAAGAAGCAGTTAGCGAAAAAAATTATAATACATAAATGACAATGAGCATTTTTACACTACAACTGGAGCAATACAAATACCCATAGAAATAGCACAATTGATAATGAACAATACAGTTGTTCAAATGCAACAATACATATACATAATGATAACTACAGATAAAAAAAAGGAATACCGAAAGATGGAGGTGAAGAGAGAGAGGCAACCTATATTAATCTTGTAGATTGTTATAGTAACATACCGCATTTTCCACATTATAAAGCGCACCTAAAAACCTCAAATTTTCTCAAAAGCTGACAGTGCGCCTTATAATCCGGTGCGCCTTATATATGGACCAATATTGAGCCACAATAAGCAGTAGAAAATGGATGAACGGATGGATGGATGGAGATCTCGCAACTACTACAGATGCCAACTTCATTTTCCCCCGTAGAAGAAGAAGTGCGCTTCTTCTTCTACGGTAAGCAGCCGCCAACCTTATTTTCCCCCGTAGAAGAAGAAGCGCGCGGTGCATGCTGGGATATATGACTGCGGGAGGCGTGCCGTTTCTGTGTGTTTATGTAAAGACCCCAAAATGGCTCCAATTAAGAGACACGCTTACGACGCAGAGTTTAAACTCAAGGCGATCAGTCAAACAGTAGAACACGGGAATAGAGCAGCAGTGAGAGAATTTAACATTAACAGCAGCGACACTGACTCCTTTAATGACGACTTCGACGAGACGGGCATGTTGGATGCCGTATTCGCCCAACTGTTTGATTCGAACGCTGAAGAAGAAGAATTTGAGGGATTTGTGGATGAGGAACAACTTTATAAAGTGAGCTTAACATGTTTATTTTGTTTGTTGTGTTGTGTGACATTGTTGTTTGAGCAACGTTGAGTTATTGATATATTATTGCTTTGCACTATTTCGAGTGTTACTATATTGTGATTGCACTAACGTTTGATTTACCGTAACAGTATCAGACTGTTTTTTACGTGTTTATTGATTCGGGGAAAATAATAAATTGGCTGTTTATTCATTTTGGGAGTGAACGGAGTTGTCAGAACGCTGGTTTGTAATCTATTAATAAAGTTTGACTGACCTATCTGACTGTTTTGTTGACATTCCCTTTAGCGCAGCTCCATCTAACGGATGCATAACGTAACCCCAGCCTCTACTGTAGCATCTATTCTATGCGCCTTATAATGCGGTGCGCTTTATATATGAACAAAGTTTTAAAATAGACCATTAATTGAAGGTGCGCCTTGTATATGAACAAAGTTTTAAAATAGACCATTAATTGAAGGTGCGCCTTGTATATGAACAAAGTTTTAAAATAGACCATTCATTGAAGGTGCCCCTTATAATCCGGTGCGCCTTATAGTGCGGAAAATACGGTATATTCACTTTTTGCACAAGAAATTACTTGTAAATAAGTATTGACAGTATTTGCTCAATACACTGATGACGATGATGATGATGACGACGATGACATGTGCTCAGGCTCAAGAGCAGGAGACTGTGCACATCTACATCCCGGCACAGGCGGTCGGCGCCATCATCGGGAAGAAAGGACAGCACATCAAACAATTGAGTCGCTTTGCGGGGGCAAACATTAAGGTGTGTGCCACATTATGGTCCGTGTCACAGCAAACATGGCGCTGGTGTCCTGCCACCGCACCTCATTTTCTTATGCCTACATGTACAATACGTACATACAAAATACACATTTTCTTATGCATTGATGTACAATAAGTACTTACAAAATACACATTTTCATATGCATTGACGTACAATAAGTACTTACAAATCAGACATTTTCCTGTGCATTGATGTACAATAAGTACTTAAAAAATACACATTTTCTCATGCATTGATGTACAATGAGTACTTAAAAAATACACATTTTCTCATGCATTGATGTACAATAAGTACATACAAAATAGAAATTTTCTTATGCATTGATGTACAATAAGTACTTACAAAATAGACATTTTCTTATGCATTGATGTACAATAAGTACTTACAAAATACACATTTTCATATGCATTGACTTACAATAAGTACTTACAAAATAGACATTTTCTTATGCATTGATGTACAATAAGTACTTACAAAATACACATTTTCATATGCATTGACGTACAATAAGTACTTACAAAATAGACATTTTCTTATGCATTGACGTACAATAAGTACTTACAAAATAGACATTTTCTTATGCATTGACGTACAATAAGTACTTACAAAATACACATTTTCTTATGCATTGATGTACAATAAGTACATACAAAATACACATTTTCATATGCATTGACGTGCAATAAGTACTTACAAAATAGACATTTTCTTATGCATTGATGTACAATAAGTACTTACAAAATACACATTTTCATATGCATTGATGTACAATAAGTACTTATAAAATAGACATTTTCTTATGCATTGATGTACAATAAGTACTTACAAAATAGACATTTTCTTATGCATTGATGTACAATAAGTACTTACAAAATAGACATTTTCTTATGCATTGATGTACAATAAGTACATACAAAATATACATTTTCTTCTGCATACTGCTCAGAAAAAAAAGTCCACAAATGAGATTATTAAAATCATCTTTTACTGCCAGCAGTATTCGCACGAGTATCAGACTTTTGACAATCTATAAACATGAATCCTCTCCTTGGTTTTGGATCAAAGTGTGTTCCACTCCCATCAGATCGCCCCGGCTGAGACTCCAGACTCTAAAATGAGGATGGTCATCGTGACAGGACCGCCTGAAGCTCAGTTTAAGGTAATTACGGTGGAACCTCCATTTACGAACTGAATTGGTTCTTGAAAATGGTTTGTAAACAGTCCTTTTGGCGCTTTTAAAAACATCAACAACCATGTTGCTACAAGAATTAAAAAAGTGTGTAAAATCTTTTTTACCACAGAGGGGAGGGTGTAGGGAGGCGGGGAAGTGGGTGTGGGTTCCCTCTCCTCTCTAAGTCTAAGTCCACAGCAATTCCCTCCTTCTTTCCGGACTGGTTTGTTGGATTTTTGGAGTCACATTGAGGAACAAAATAAAGAAACAATTATTAATGTACAAATTGCAATATGTCTGAATTATTGCCACTTGTTCATTATTAATATACAAATTACAATATGTCTGAATTATTGCCACTTGTTCATCATTAATATAAAAATTACAATATGTCTGAATTATTCCCACTTGATTATTATTATTAATATACAAGAATGTAAATGCGAGGATGGAGTAGAGTTCATGACTAACACTGATCAATAATCAATCAATCAATCAAAGTTGACTTATACTGTATAGTCCCTAATCACAAGAGTCACAAAGGGCTGCACATGCCACAACGACATCCTCTACTCAGATCTCACATCAGGGCAAGAAAAAACTCAACCCAATTGGGAACAATAAGAAACCTTGAAAGGGACCACAGATGTAGGGACAATTTTTTTTGAGGATTTGAGATAAAAGAAAGGTGGCTAAAGGTAAGCCTGTGTTTATAAGTTATTAAACTATCACTCCATGCTTGATGGAAAACCCCAAGTTTAGTCGCACACCATTTGCGTTCCAGCTTTCTACATGATAGGTCAAAGCTCTGGTTTCTTCTGTAAACCAGGAGTACGCCTTTTAGGGACCTTTTTTTAGCTTTAGCTGTGCTATACTATAAAAGGTGTTGCGCAGGGCATCATTAAAATAGTTAGTGAGGTTATTGATAGAGCCCACATCATTTGGGAATGGCGCCATTACCGAAGGTAGTAGGCCAGAAAGAGTCTTAGTTGTGATAGCATCAGTGATACGACTGCTAAAGCAATGGTTATTAGTAGCTTGTTGACAATGAGTTAGAACTTTTAGTTTTATAAGGTAACGATCGGACATTATTTAGTGTACGGGAGTATCATAACTTTGGAGGTGGTGACTGGAAAAGGACTAGATGTATCCAATTACCATTGCGATGCGTGGGTTGACTTATTAGTTATGCAAGACCACACCTATTTACAATAGACTGGAGCGCCACACACGCAGGGTCTGACGGTGTATTAATATGGATTAGAGATGTGCGGATGGGCAATTATATCATCCGCAACCGCATCACCAAAGTCGTCATCCACCCGCCGTCCACCCGAACCAACATTTCATCAGAACCGTTACCGCCCGCCACCCGACCGTTGAAGACCGTTGAAGTTCATCAGAGGTCGGCCACCTTTACCACTCACAGAGCTATTTAAACCCGTTTCACAGAGTAATGAAGACAAATGGAGCCGCTAACGTTCTCGCGAATATCCAGTTGGCGTTTATCCTGAC
This sequence comes from Nerophis ophidion, assembly GCF_033978795.1. NCBI lineage: Eukaryota > Metazoa > Chordata > Actinopteri > Syngnathiformes > Syngnathidae > Nerophis > Nerophis ophidion. The sequence continues at coordinate 30,714,046 of NC_084617.1, forward strand.
GGTAAAAATATGGGCGTGCTGTGAAGCCATTGCCTTGGACACCTTCAACAACATGTACAAACCGATTGTTAGTCCGGCAACATGTTGTGTGCAGCTTCCGCAATCACATGTACACGATTGAAAGGCATACTGGGTGATACAGAGTACACTGATGGTTGTTATATAAACAACTTTAACACTTACTAATATGTGCCACGCTGTGAAGCCACACCAAACAAGATTGACAAACACATTTCGGGAGAACATCCTCACAGTAACACAACATAAACGCAACACAACAAATACCCAGAATCCTTTGTATCGTCGACACATCCTGAATATATTTTACACCCCCGTGACCCCAACCCCGCCCACCTTAGCGATGCACGGGGGTGGGGGGTGGCGGGGTTTGGTGCTAGCGGGGTGTATAAAATAGTCAGAAAGTGTCATGGATACAAAGGATTCTGGGTATTTGTTGTGTTGTGTTTATGTTGTGTTACTGGGAGGATGTTCTCCCGAAATGTGTTTGTCAATCTTTTTTGGTGTGGCTTCGCAGCGTGGCGCATATTACTAAGAGTGTTAAAATTGTTTATATCACAACCATTAGTGTACTTTGCGTCACCCAGTATGCCTTGCAGTCGTGTGCGTGTTGCTGCGGTAGCCACACACAACATGATGCTGAACTGACAAGCAGATCATACATGCTGTAGAAGGCAACAAACTGAATGGCTTCCTAGCACGCCATAATACTTATTATCTGGGTGACTGCTGGTCATCATTCTAGAGAGTATTAGCGTCTCCTATTGTCTTCTTCGCTTAGTGACACGGGTATTTAATGGCTCTTTTAACGGCAAAGGATAACGATCCCAGAACCATATATATCAAATATTTCCGGATGGTTCAACCGCCACCCGCCCGAATCTAATTAAAATCTATTTTTTCGTCATGTCACCCGCCCGACCCGCGGTTTATCCGCGGACTCCGCGGATGAGACCGCAAACCGCGCATCTCTGATATGGATATTAAAATCCCCCTTTACAATTATATTATCTGTGTGCTTCACTAGATCAGCGACAAACTGTGAACATTCATTGATAAAGTCGGAATAGGGCCCAGGGAGGCGGCAGATAACAGCCAGAGAGAGAGGTAGTGGTGTGACAGACCTCATAGTAAATTACGTTTATTTTGTGTTGTGCGGCTTAAATAATTTTGATCACATCTAGGAATTGATCTGATGCGGATCTTCAGATTATTTGCTTGGTGCTGCAATAGATTGAAGGCCTCATAATGTGCCACCTCAGTAGAATGCATGTTCTCCTCTGGCACAGTCTCTACAGAAAAAACATTGTGAGTTGTGTATTATTCTTCCAGAAATGCTGTTTGTGCGGGAATTTTTGTGCTGGTTAGTTCTATCTTAACTGACTCCTCACCCGGACTAACAGACACTGTAATTGCCTGTGTCCGAGCTTGCTCTAGTGAAGTGAGTCAAGTGCGACTCAAACAATAATCTATGGTTCTGGGAAGTGTTGGCGCCTTCCTGGTTAGGTGATAGCTGTCCCTCCTTAGCAAGCCCAGCTTGCCCCAGAAAGAGGGGCAATTATCAATAAACGTCAGTCCCTACAAAAACTAGCCAGCAACTTGTTAAGCGAGACTAATCTGCTATACCTCTCATCATACCAATGAAATATTTCCAACATGGGACATTCTGGGATGCAACATTTTTAACATTGCTTTCCAGGCGCAGGGACGAATATATGGCAAGCTGAAGGAAGAGAACTTCTTTGGGCCAAAGGAAGAAGTCAAGCTGGAAACCCACATCAAGATGGCGGCTGCCGCTGCAGGAAGGGTGATTGGAAAAGGAGGCAAGACGGTGAGATAAAAGACTTAATGCTTGCTTTACCGCATTATTTCTACCAGTCTTGTAACCACGTTGGAATGTTATTAGGTGAACGAGCTGCAGAATCTCACGGCAGCCGAGGTGGTCGTGCCCAGGGAGCAGACACCTGATGAAAACGACCAAGTCATCGTCAAGATTATTGGACATTTCTACGCTAGCCAGGTAGTCGATGAACTCATCAATTTGATCAATTGGAGAGACAGAGAGCGCTTCTTCCTTTGACAAAATAATCCATCAGCCTCACAGGTGCGCTACTGATTAGGCAGCACAGATGCACCTTTACCACCGTGGAAACATGTCTACCAGAACTGTTGCTGATGAAGCTGGATCTCATCATCTTCAACAATCTTTGACCATAGAAACATGTCCACCAGAACTGTTGCTGATGCAGCTGGACCACAGCATCTTCAATAATCTTTTATCGTAGAAACATGTCCACCAGAACTGTTGCTGACGGAGCTAGACCTCAGCATCTTCAACAATCTTTGACCGTAGAAATATGTACTCCAGAACTGTTGCTGATGGAGCTTGACCTCACTTTTTCAACAATCTTTGACCGTAGAAATATGTCCACCAGAACTGTTACTGATGAAGCTGGACCTCAGCATCTTCAACAGTCTTTGACCGTAGAAACATGTCCACCAGAACTGTTGCTGGCGTAGTTGGACCGCAGCATCGTCAACAATCTTTGATCGTAGAAACAAGTCCACCAGAACTGTTGCTGATGTAGCTTGACTTTAGCATCTTCAACAGTCTTTGACCGTAGGTACAAGTCCACCAAAACTGTTGCTGATGGAGCTGGACCTCAGTATCGTCAACAGTCTTTGACCGTAGGAACAAGTCCACCAGAACTGTTGCTGGCCTAGCTGGACCTCAGCATCGTCAACAATCTTTGACCGTTTTAAAAATGTCCACCAGCACTGTTGCTGATGGAGCTGGAACTCAGCATCCTCAATAGTCTTTGATCATAGAAACATGTCTACCAGAACTGTTGCTGATGAAGCTGGATCTCAGCACCTTCAACAATCTTTGACCACAGAAACATGTCCAGCAGAACTGTTGGTAATGCAGTTGGACCACAGCATCTTCCATGATCTTTTAACGTAGAAATATTTCCACCAGAACTGTTGCTGACGGAGCTTGACCTCAGCATCTTCAACAATCTTTGACCGTAGAAATATGTACACCAGAACCGTTGCTGATGGAGCTCGACCTCACATCTTCAACAATCTTTGATCGTAGAAATATGTACACCAGAACCGTTGCTGATGGAGCTCGACCTCACATCTTCAACAATCTTTGATCGTACAAACAAGTCCACCAGAACTGTTGCTGATATAGCTGGACTTTAGCATCTTCAACAGTCTTTGACCGTAGGAACAAGTCCACCAAAACTGTTGCTGATGGAGCTGGACCTCAGCATCTTCAACAGTCTTTGATCGTGGAAACATGTCCACCAGAGCTGTTGCTGGCGTAGCTGGACCTCAGCATCGTCAACAATCTTTGACTGTAAAAACATGTCCACCAGCACTGTTGCTGATGGTGCTGGAACTCAGCATCTTCAACAGTCTTTGACCGTATAAACAAGTCCACCAGAACTGTTGCTGGAGTAGCTGGATCTCAGCATCGTCAACAATCTTTGACCGTTAAAAAATGTCCACCAGCACTGTTGCTGATGGAGCTGGAACTCAGCATCTTCAACAGTCTTTGAACGTAGAAGCATGTCTACCAGAACTGTTGCTGATGAAGCTGGAAATCAGCATCTTCAACAGTCTTTGACCGTAGAAACATGTCCACCAGAACTGTTGGTAATGCAGTTGGACCACAGCATCTTCAATGATCTTTTATCATAGAAACATGTCCACCAGAACTGTTGCTGACGGAGCTTGACCTCAGCATCTTCAACAATCTTTGACCGTAGAAATATGTACACCAGAACCGTTGCTGATGGAGCTCGACCTCACATCTTCAACAATCTTTGATCGTAGAAACAAGTCCACCAGCACTGTTGCTGATGTAGCTGGACTTTGGCATCTTCAACAGTCTTTCACCGTAGGAACAACTCCACCAAAACTGTTGCTGATGGAGCTGGACCTCAGCATCTTCAACAGTCTTTGATCATAGAAACATGTCCACCAGAACTGTTGCTGGCGTAGTTGGACCTCAGCATCGTCAACAATCTTTGACCGTAAAAACATGTCCACCAGCACTGTTGCTGATGTAGCAGGAACTCAGCATCTGCAACAATCTTTGACCGTAGAAGTATGTCCACCAGAACTGTTGCTGTTGGAATTGGACCACAGCATCTTCAACAGTCTTTGACAGAAGAAACTGTCGCTTCATTGTCATATTACCCTAAATATTTGTGAAGATTTTTGCCGTGAAGGTTCAGGCCGAGGCGTCCAAGAGGTGCACAGGAAATATCTCACTGCCAAGCAGATTTGTCAAGCAGGTGTTTGCTTGCCGTACAAAAACTGCACGTTTAGGAACATTAATATGCACACCTGTGAGGTGCGTGGATGATCTGGTCAAAGAGGAAGTGCTGATATTTGAAAGAAGCTGTCAGCTCTTGGAGTTGACTTCCTGAAGAAAAAGTTTGCGTTGATATTTTTGTGTCTTCAGTAAAATTTGTGTCTTTTGTCTTCCAGTTGGCCCAAAGGAAGATCCGAGACATCCTGACTCAGGTAAAACCGCCGCAGAAGGGCGGGGGTGGCCCCTCTGCCCAAAGCCAGGTGTTCTCCGACAGGTGCAGCCCCACGCAGGGACTGACACAAGACCAGCTGCGCAGGAAGTGAGGGACCGTGCTCGCTCCTCGCGCACCGCCGGGCAGACGCTCGCCTGGTTGACGGACGGACGGACGGACGGACAGACGGATGCGGAGACACAAATTGAGAAGTTTAAAGATTTGAAAGGAAGTGCGAGTCAA